>NC_057811.1:24742196-24750853 GCF_018294505.1 Triticum aestivum | reverse complement strand
AAAAAAAATCTGCACTACTCTCTTATGACTTAACAAAAGCTTACAACCTATAAAATTTAACTTATACTACTAGAAAAATTTGTGCTTCCAAGCATTTGCACAAATGCATAATCTAATGAATGCGACTAAATTCCAACTAGTCGCTCCATAGCGACAGATCCGTACGAAAAGGACATGCCTAGCGATTCCCTCAGCTAGTTTGTGAAAAGTGATTCTACTAATTGGCCTTAATTAATCTAAGTATGCATGCAAGCATATAGAGACAAAACTAATCCCTCTGCAGAAGATAGGATGGTTGCAACCATAATGGCTTCAAGTGAAAGGCTTGCTGTTGCCATTGAGAAACTTGCTAGCGACGTCAACCCCGCCATTGATGGTCTTTGGGATGAGATGAAAAAACTCTCTGGCTTTGATGTGGATTCCCTTGCTCATTATTTCGCCTATTTGGTTGACAATCCTCGTGTTGCAACGACATTCAAGGTCCTGGGGGGTGTTCAAACAAAGGTTTGGGTCCCTAGGTATGTGAAGAGTACCTTTCCTCAAGCCGAAGCATGCTGATTTTATATGGGTGTTTAAGTTTATGCTTTTGATGACAACCAAAACAATGGAGCTATGGGTTGTATGGACTTGTTATTTTGATTACAACCAAAACATTGAACTATGCATGGGTTGTATAACTATATAGATTTGATCTACTACTATATGGAATGTCGAACTATGTGCTCTATGCACTTGTGTTTTACATATGGAAATGTTGAACTATGATGTGTATTGAAGTTAACATTTGGCTTGTACTACTGATGAGTTTGTTTGGGTATGATTTGCTTCTTTCTACAAATGTTCTTGTATCATATTTGATTGCCTCATATTGAAAAATGGGCTAGCCTCACCCACCAACCAAACAGAAAAATGGCTATCCCCAACCATGATTCATCCTTCTAACCAAACAAAATATGGGCTAACTTTATCCACACAACCAAACAGAAAAATTGGCTATCCCTATCCAGCTAGATAGGGATGCCCATATCCACCTTAACATCTCCCTCTAACCAAACACATCCCAGATGTACGATGAAAACCGAAATCATTCACAACAACATGGCCAGTGACAGAAATAATAATTGATAGAAACCTATGGAAAATCCAACTATGAATACCTCAGATTAGCTGTTTACAATTTATACCACAGTCAAAATACGTAATTTTGGTCAAAAAAACTTCATCCTAGATTGTGTCGCAACAAATTGCTAAGCCAACCAATGAATTTCGAAATTCGGACCAGCCTTTTTGCTGCCGGAAGTTAGCCACAAGACTTGGCATCAATTTATGCTAACAATGTATACAGAACTACTGCTAGCTGCATGTAGTTTATACCAAAAAAGCTATGATAGCAACGAACTAGCAAAGGGTAGACTAAATGACAGGTTTGCGGAAGTGTGATGAAATTCTAACAATTTGCATGCGCTTCTCGAGTGGGAGAAGAAAAAGAAGGAATCAAGGTTATTTTGTGTCAGTTCGGATATGTCCTTATTTGGCGACTGATTGTCTGGTATCACGGTTCTAATTAATACTCCCTCCATTTCACAATGTAGTTCGTATAGATTTTTGAAAAGTCAAACTTGGTTATTTCTAGTTGCTATTGTGTACTATACTAGATGATACTTGATTTAGAGCCCGTTTACCATGGCATGTGATGTGCAACGTGTATTTGATTCTTAGATGATGATGGATATGTTTCCTTCTTAAAAACTTAGCTTTTGTTTTATAATTTGGTTCTGTCGATACGATGATTGCTTACATTGCTTGAGTATTACAGGAGAGGAAGTTTGATCTTGTGGCCTGGCAACATCATACTAGACAGCGGGATTGTCGCCCCGTAACCTTGGCGTCGGCTCCCACGACTGCCTCCTTGGCTACTACGACGTAGGTGAGTCCAAGGTATCTCCTTTCTCCTCTGTCTGCTCTCATTCAAGCTATGGCCATAGTGTGCTCTACTCCGGCCGTCGAGCCAATTAATGATCCATTGCTTGTGGTCTGGTCTATGGTGCTATGTTGGTAGTCTTGACAGTTTGTTGTTTTGATGTTATGTTTTCATAATTTGGGCTAAATTTCTATCAAATGTAGAAAACAATCGAGACTTGTTCCTTTCGGCTGTTAAGGTAGCTGCGATGATAGCCTCAGATGTGAATCTCCTCATGTATGATGCCCTTGATTAGATAGTGTTGACCCTGTGTTGAAGGTGAATGCTACTGTTATGTTTAGCTTGTATTCTCTAGTTGTCTCTTTTTGCATGATAGCGCGATGTGCCGGTTCCCCTAGTTTCGTCCGATCTGGCTCGATGTTATCTAGACAAGTTTGCTAGTTGCTTGTATGGTTACTAGTGTAAGCTTCCTGATGTGGTTTTATGCCAGTGATGTAAAATGTGTTCCTCTTCTCTTGTAAAAGACTCCATTTTCTTAATGAAAATGGGGGCCATGTGGCCCCTCTCATCGAAAAAAAGAACTCTCTCCGCATGCATTGAAAAAATACACTCAATTTGATGAATTCGATGTTAATCTTGGTCTTGGCATGCTTGTATTATTCATCATCTACTGCTGCTTGATCACTTACTGTTACTTGACATTCTTCTAGTGTTCACTTTAATACTACTGTTGCTTTGGTCCTCTACTGGTGTTGATTCTCTACGTGTGTGCGGATCATTTTGCTGCAAACAGGGACATGCTATTTCCTGCAAAACTAAGATTCTTTTGCAAGGAAGAGACGTCCACGCTCGACGACCAGCACGCCAGCTACTTGCTCGCACCAAATTAATGGTCCAAGCAGTAGTAACCGCGTTCCACGGTCTATACGCACGTAAGTACTACTGCCTTGTCCGAAAAAGCTTGTCCCTCAAATGGATGTATCTAGCACAAAGTAGTGTTAGATACATTCATTTGAAAAATAAGTTTGGGACAAGTTTTTCTGGATGGAGAGAGTACGTGTGTGTGGGCATTGACCATCGAGACGCACCTTCGTACGTCGTGCACTCCTAAAAATATCGACGGTGAGCTGCGTCGCGATCGCAATCGTGCGCTT
Source organism: Triticum aestivum (assembly GCF_018294505.1). Classification (NCBI taxonomy): domain Eukaryota; kingdom Viridiplantae; phylum Streptophyta; class Magnoliopsida; order Poales; family Poaceae; genus Triticum; species Triticum aestivum. Next base: position 24,747,778 of record NC_057811.1, on the reverse strand, counting down.
CAGTTTTCCAATAAAAACGGCAGCGCGGTCAAAACATATTGGTGGCCATGCACGCATGGATACGTTTGGTTGTCTATTCCATTTTGTTTTGAGTTGCAACAGTATTATTTCATCCGTCCCATAAAATAAGAGCATTTTTACAGTTGTGTAGTATTTTTTATTTTATTTTTTTAAAAAGGAGGATGACCCCCGGCCTCTGTATCTGGGCGATGCATACGGCCACTTTATTAATTATTCTCACAAGACCTTACGAAGCCATACAACAGCAAGACTAAAGCCACCGTCTAAGCAACAACTGTCGCTACACATATTCAACAGTTGTGTAGTATAAATAATATTTTTATATTATTGGACGAAGGGAGTACAAAACAGTCTTTCGAAATCTCCCGCGACTTAGACTTGGTTATTCTCAGTCGATGTTATATTCGTAAGATGTTACATTAAGATATGTGCAAATTTTTCTTTTGAATTTTCTCTTCCCTTTTTTAGATGCTATGTACTTTTAGTTTTGACTATTAGACTTGGTTATGTCTAGATACAAACTTCGGTCTGAAGAAATCTAAGCTCTGAACCCAAGCATTATACCCGGATGTGGTCAAGTTTCAACAGTCTACAACCAGATTTATACCTGAAACCAAGTTTCCAACAAACTTGCCACTAGAAAGCATCCAAGATTACATTCCAACAATTCACACTACTCTCCCAGCAAAAAAAAAAACTGCACTACTCTCCATGACTTAACAAAAGCTTACAACCTATAAAATTTAATTTCTACTAGTAGAAATTTTTTGTGTGCTTCAAAGCATTTGCATGCATAATCTAATAGGAAAAAGTCCATTTTAAACCTTGAACTTGTAGAGGTCGGGTGAAATGAACCCTCAATTCGAAATCCCGGTCGATTGCACCCTAAACTACGCAATCCCGGTCTAAATCAAACCCTGGCATCGTTTGAACTGGGATTCGTCTGGTGGGCCGGCCCGCTGGAGTATTATTTCATTCAAGAGCAAAAATTCCAAAGGGCGCGCACCCTGCTCACCACTAAACCAGCCCGCTTTAGTATTTTTTTTGTTGAACAATTTTCAAATATGCATGGAACATTTGTATTATGTGATAAACATTTTTGAAAACAAATATGAATATATGCATCGATTTTTTTTTAAATACGCAGTGAACATTTTTGTAATATATGTTGAACTATTTTCGAATAAACATTGAACATTCATGGACGTTTGTGATAAACATCTTTTTTTCATGGACGTTTTCTAATCCGTGAACATTTTGTTCAAAATTCGTAAAAAAAAATCTTTTGAAATTCTGGTTCACAAGGTTCTTTTTTCCGCTTGCTATTTCCTAGTAAAACGGCCAATAATCATGTTTTCAAGTTTTGTTCTTTGGTTTCAAAAAAATCCCATTTTTCAAAATGTTCGCGTATCCATAATTTTGTTTGGAATTTGAAAAATGTACCAGTTTTCAGGAAAAAATGTTCGTGATTTCAATTTTTTGGGGGGAGTTTAAATAATGTTGCTGTTTCCAAAAATTGTTTGAATGTTTACAAGTTTACTCACAATTTCTAAAAGTGTTCGCGGTTTCATACAATGTTCATGCTATTTCTCAAAATAATGTTTTGTGTTCATAATTTTAAAAACGTTCAGATGTGCGTCCGGGTTAGTTCTTAAACGTTTGTGCTGCAGTGGAAATCAGATAGCTCTGTTGGTCAACTGGCTAGCAGTAGTTCTTTAGATCCATTAGGTTTCAGGTTCGGACCCTGAGGTTCGCAAGCTGGCTTTTGTAGCAGTGTACAGAATTTTTTTTAGCAGACCAGAAATACAAATTGGCTGGCCCAGTGCGGCGAACTCCTTGGCCCATGAGGCTGTGCGCAGCAGCGCCCTCAGCGAAATCCCATCAATCCCGGTCATCCAAACGATCCAAAGGTTTGATTTAGACCGGGATTGCATAGTTTAGAGTGCAATCGACCGGGATTTCGAGTTGAGGGTTCGTTTCGCCGAACGTCTACAAATTCAAGGTTTAAAATGGACTTTTTCCAATCTAATATGTACATAATAGAGTAAACGGCAAAAAACTACCACATTTGAGGCTAGGGTTACAGAAAACCACCACTTTCTTTAAGTTCTTAAAATGCTACTAATAGTTTGGTTGGTTGTTTCAAAAAACACTAGTGACTGAATGGTTATGTCTTAATCCAGTTTATGACATGGAGGACCCACTCGTCCCACGTGGCAAAAAAAGTTAGCATCGTTATGTAAGCGGTGAAGTTGACCGTTATGACCGGGTGGGCCCACATGTCACCTTCTTCTCTTTTGTCTCCCTTTTCTCGGTAATATCCGGTTGAGATCCCTTTTCTTTACTTGGGCTTGTGCCTTCCGCACCGCCATTGGCGAGCAGCCCGCCCACACCCCGTTGCCGCCATGCTGCTTCCACCCGGCGAGCTGCTCAAGTAACTGCCTTCATGCACCGCTGCCGGTGAGCTAACTGCAGCCGCTACTGCCGCGGCTGCTACGTGCCGCTGCTCGTCGTCGCTACTGCTCCCTGTCGTCGTTGCATACTACTGCTCTCCGCTGAGGCCCGCGGCTGCTGCTACTCGCAGCTGTGTCGGCATCAGAGAGCAAGAGCGTGGAAGGGAGGGTGAGTGGGTCGGGGCTGGTGTCGCCGGTGCTGGAGAAGAGGGACTCTTCGGTCGAGCGCGGGGGAAGGGACAAACACGGGTGCGGCAGTGGAGGCCAAGGAAGGGAGAGCTGGAGCTCCCTCGCAGCCCAACACCTCCCTAGCTCCCCTCTTTGTCGAGTGGAAGGTGCGTAGCGCGTGACGATGACCCCAGCCGCGACACCCGAGGCGGGGATGAGCTCGCCAGCGGGCAACAGTAGCACGTCGACATAGCTACGATCGCACCACGCCCGGCGCACACAAGGACCTGATTGCTTTTTTTCAAAAAACTAATAGGGACCTGGTGGCTTTTAAAAAAAGTTACAGGGACTTGATTGTTTTTAAAAAAGTTATAGGGACCTGATAGATTTTTCTAAAAGGTTACAGGAATCTGATTGCTTTTTTAAAAAAGTCACAGGGACCCGATTGCTTTGTTAAAAAGTTACAAGGACCCGATTGCTATTTATTTATTGGAAGGGCCCGACATGTGGGCTCCACCTGTCAGCGACCATAACTATTATGCCATTGAAGTCACAAAGGAAAGATTATTTACGGCAAAAGAAAAGGCACAAACAAAGGAATGTCAATTTAACATGGCCCGTTAGCAGGTAGCTACACAGCAAATGAGTTCACAAGGCAAACAATGATTTTAGCAAAGATATGCAACAATTTCTCTGATGTGTTGCCACTCTATCTGTATCCTCAACGTCCGCATAGCGAGGATCCTAACATCACATGCACATGAGCATATCCACCTGTCGGCCGTGTCCAAGAATTTAAAAAAGCTCTGTATCATTTTATTACCGGCACTAATCCTACAGAAGGTTATACTAGGATGATCTAATCCAGCAAAAGCTATTTGTTGCTTCTTATTATGGTGTGTTTGTATCTCCATGTACAACCATTATGTAGATTGGACTACATATGGTTTCAATAAGTAGTTCTTCTTAGAGGTGTGCAAATATTAGCCGTTCTCTTTGTGTCCATAGATTTGCATTGTTGTCGTAAATCTACTTCTTTGTCATCTTTGACCTTTTTATGTACTATTATCCATCCCTTTAATTGATAGCAAATGTTTGTTTATTACTCTGTTACTTAGATCATAGTCTACATATAGTCGCGACTGATCGTCGGGCGCGGCGTGTCGCCGCGCGATTAAGCTAGTATATACAAAAGAATTAAAGCTAAGCTAGCACTCCTACCAAGCGTTTGAAGTACTATGAAGCAAGTACTTTCCAAGCTGACACATGTTGGCTTCGAGTTTTGTTCACTACTGTTTTTTCTATCTATATTGACACAGTATAACATAGTAAACACAGATGCTCATATATACAGACATCTGTAAGAATGCATGCATATATCTTATCATTATGATTACCTTTGAGATATTGAGCTGACACAATATTTTAAGATTAACAAAGTCACCATAGACACTATCATAGTTGACAGGGAACGTCTTATCCCACTGAACGAATATCGCCGAAGAGCCTGCAATAAATGCAGAAAAATGCGAGCACCAATGCCAACACAGTATAACGCATATGCTCATATATATGCACATACACTCACCCCTGTTAACGCACACCCAACCCCTATATATAACGCTGTGAGTAGTATAATGCGTAGCATTTTTTGCTCATCCTACCTTGTATATAGATACTAAGCCGATACAACATCTTGAAATTGATGAAATCACCCAGGCGCCTTCGTAGTTGACGGAAACGTCTCCTCCCACTAAATGAATATCGCCGGAGAGCCTGAAATAAATACAGGAAAATGCGAGCACCAGTGCCAACACAGTACAACACAGATGCTCACGTATACGCACATACACTCATCACTATGAATGAACACACACACCCTACACCTATAGCACTGTGAGTAGTACAAAGTGTAGCATTTTTTGCTCATTCTACCTTCTGTATAAAGTTAGGTTAATTATGATGCGATATCTAGCAACTCTTTTCTGTAGGACATCATCGGATAAGCAAATCAAAGAAACTTATGTGCCTTTGTTTAAGTGCAAATGGGTCAATCTATCAGGAGGCGGGGTACAGGTAGACCCATAGTACGGAATGACAACAGTGGATCTGAACAATCTTGGGTACACTGACGAACCGTTCGTCCTAGCCAATGATGTGGCACAGGTTATCTATGTGAAGGACATGTCTACTAGACCGAGGAAAAGAAAAGATAAGGAAGCGAATACATCATACGATGAGCCAAAGCGGCACATAGTTCTTTCAGGAAAAAGGGACATTGTGGGAGTGGAGGGCAAGACAGACATGTCTGAAGATTATGAAAAGTTTCATGAAATTCCTCCCTTCAAAGTCAAGGCTGACCCAAGCATCCTGATAAACGATGAAGATTATCCATGGTTACGGCGCAATAAGCAAATGACACAAGCGAAGAAAAAGTGAAGACTTTCTCCCGCAACTATTATGATGATACCATGCCAACTTTGTAATAGACGAGTATGATACCAATGTCCGTTTTGTACAAGAAGTGCATCTAGTTTTTGCCGTAACCCTCTCAACTTTCTTGCACATGCTATGTGGATGAAATGATGATACCATGCCAACTTTCAACCTTTTCAGAGTTCATTTGAAATGCTTTATAAGCCCTGAGTGCAGAGAGGTTAGGCCCGTAAGCCTGCTTTAGAGAGGAGCTCGACAGCTCAGGCGCACCGCACCTTATAAACAGGTGCGACTCTCTCTTAGCTAGCGAGGTGGGACTAAACTCACCACCACGCCGCTGTGCAAGGCCATTGGTCCCGGTTGGTGGCACGAACCGGGACCAATTCCACCCTTTGGTCCCTGTTGGTGCCACGAACCGGTACTAATGAGGCTGTGGCCCCACGAGCACCTTTAGTACCTGTTCGTGGCACGAACCGGTACTAGAGTTTCTTACTAGCTAAGCAG
>NC_057811.1:24739069-24739740 GCF_018294505.1 Triticum aestivum | reverse complement strand
GAATATATATGTCAAAAATGTTTTTTTGTTCATAGAAAGTTTTTTGTTCATATATAGGAAGTTTTTATATATGACAATGGATATATATTCGATATATATGAGAAATGATGATCCACATGGAAAAGTTTTATGTATGCAAAAGTTACAATTTTAGAAAAGTTTTATATATCTAGCTAGGAAGAGAAGAAGAAAATAAGAAGAGGAAAGAAAGAAGAAGAGGAGAGGAAGAAGAGGAGAAATAAATAAGAAGAGGAAAAAAGAAGAAAAAGAAGAGGAGAAGAAGAAAGGAATAGAGGAGAAGAAGAAAAAACTTTCTATATATGAACAAAAAACTTTCTATGAACAAAAAAATAGAATATTTTCTATTTTTTCTTCTTCTCCTCTATTCCTTTCTTCTTCTCCTCTTTTTTTTCTTCTTTTTTTTCTTCAATCCTCTCCTCTATTCCTTTCTTCTTCTCTCCTCTTTTTATTTCTTCTTCGTTCTCTTATGTTTTATCGGGTCTGTCATCGTCGATATATACCCCTCCCGATAACTTCAACACGAGGGGGGATAACTTCAACACGAGGGGGGTCGATATACCCCCTCCCCGATAACATTATTTTCCCGTGTATATATGTCGTCGTTGTCGATATAACCCCCTCCTGATAACTTCAACACGTGGGAGGGGGGG
>NC_057811.1:24737864-24738978 GCF_018294505.1 Triticum aestivum | reverse complement strand
GGGGGGTCGATATACCCCCTCCTCGATAACATTATTTTCCCGTGTATGTATGTCGTCGTTGTCGATATAAAACCCCCTCCCGATAACTTCAACACGTGGGGGGGGGGTCGATATATACCCCCTCCCCGATAACATTATTTTCCCGTGTATGTATGTCGTCGTTGTCGATATATATAACTCCCTCCCAGATAACTTCGACATGATGGACGGTCGATATGTATACCCTCTCTCGACGGTGATAACTTATACCACGGGAGCACCCCCCGGCCCTCTCGCTCGACCAAAACTCTCGAGGACACCCAAACCCTAGAAAAAAACGATGTCGGTCTCCTACCCCCTCCCGCCGTGCCCCTACCCCTTGAAGCGTTGCCTAGGCCACCCCAAACCCGGAATAAGCTTGGTCTACGTTCGCACTAATATATCCACCTGCTGTCATGTTTGTGTAATAATTGCCATGTTGTAATATTTGCAGAAACAATGGAGCACGGACGAGATGAGCAAGCAGAAGACGTGTTGGGGGACATAATCTTAGCCGGAGGTGATATCTTGTCGTATCTTAACGACAATGATGGTCTGAAAGAACAGGGTGAAGAAGCAGGCTGCGGTGATCGAAGAGTGGAGGAGGAAAGACATGATTATGATGGCTCCGGTGACCCAATGCTGGTGCAAGAAGGAGCCCGTGGTGACGGCTCCGGTGACCGAACAGAGTCCGGCCAGGTAAATATATTAGTTAAGCCTGTGCTGACTAGCTAATTGATGCATTCATTGTTTTGGTATGTACACATATTAATTAACACTCGTCTTTCTCCTTTTTTCTAGCCCTCCGGATCGAGCACAACTGCGGTAAAGAGACGAGGCCCGAAGAGAAAGTTGCGCTCGGATGAAAGGTTTGAGATCACAGCAATCGCGCGCGACGGCCAACCGATTGAACCCCTCCGGACAAAGGATGCTTTTGCTGCTCAGTGCGGGGTTCTAGTTAGGGACAAGATCCCGATCAGCATCCACCAATGGTATAAGCCTAAGAAGGAAGACCCTGAGGTGTCTTATGTCAATGATATGCAGAAAGATGATCTTTGGACTGAGCTGAAGGCAAATTTCACCCTACCGCCAGAGG
>NC_057811.1:24707227-24732328 GCF_018294505.1 Triticum aestivum | reverse complement strand
TCCAGCTGCCTCACGCCATCTGTCGTTCGATCCCGACGGGTGGGACTCAGATCCGCTGCCGCCGCTGCAATGACAGCACCATCAGGCATAGGAGAAGCCACATATGTCGTCGGCGGATTCCCTGTAGCCCTGCGCGTCATGCCTCCCTCCGGACGCTATGGCAGTAGCGCCTTGTGCTCATCGGTTTCCTCCCTCGGAGCCCCCACCAGGGCACAATTCCATATACACGGCCGCCGCACCGAGGGCGAGCGAGGAGGTGCCATGGCAATAGCTCCTTGCGCTCGGCGGCCCTGGGAGACCAGGAGCTCTGGCCCGCGGTCTCCTCTTCGTCGAGGGCGAAGTAGCTCCGGGCAGTTACATCCCTTGGTCACGCGCACCGGCGGGCTCGGTCCTCCTCTCTGCCCTTCCTGCCGCTGGACCCGCGCGTGCCTGCGTGCGTGCGTGAGGAAGAGGAATGGAATCAAATCAAATGGCATCAGGAAAGGGAATCGAAGACCTTGAAGCTAGGGACGGGAAGGGAAGGGGGTCGTACCTTGACGAGCAGCTCCATGGCGTCGGGGTCACGGATCAGGGAGACGCCGGCGGCCTCCTGGTCCTATCCCGGCGCTGGTCGCCGCCATGGCCTGCTGGATCTCACCATGGCCCGGAGTTCGGCGGGGGCGATCCCGGCGACAGGGATTCAAGCCGCCCTGCCCTGGAGACGCGGCGGCGGCATCTCCCCTCGGACGGCGGCGGCGGCAACGAACGAGTTCGTTCGTGGGCGGCGGCTACGAAGAGTCGGGGCAGGAAGATCGGAGATGGGATCGAGAGGAGCGTTTTCTTTGCAGGGGGTGGTTTTTTTTTTTTTCCAACGTAGGAAGCGCTGTGGCGGGAAAGGAGACGAAAAAAACCCAGCGAAAATCCTCCGTGAATACTATTCACCAACTCAGACATTAGAAGTCGAGATCGATATGAACGACGACGCGTGCTTCAGTTCGGCAGCACGGTCAAAACATATTGATGGCCCACACATGCATGCATGGATACGTTGGGTCGTCTATTATCTATTCTATTTTGTTTTGAGTTGGAACAATATTACAGAATGCTGCTCCACACATGCATGCACACAGCTTGTACACGTGATTTTTTTTCATGTGGTCCACGCGCAACGCCATGTCACCATTTTACCGACTAGTATTTCCGATGAAAATCAACTTACAGCTGTCAGACAGCAACTTTCAACAAGTATTGAGATGGTCAAATAAAAATGAATACAAACTTTCGACTGGATATGCACCTAAAATTTATATCTGAACATGCTGAAGTTTCAACAATCTACCACCACATTTATACCTGAAAACAAGTTCCAAACAAACTTACCACTAGAAAGCATCCGAGATTACATTCCAACAATTTACACTACTCTTAACGCAAAAGAAGGTAAAAAAAAATCTGCACTACTCTCTTATGACTTAACAAAAGCTTACAACCTATAAAATTTAACTTATACTACTAGAAAAATTTGTGCTTCCAAGCATTTGCACAAATGCATAATCTAATGAATGCGACTAAATTCCAACTAGTCGCTCCATAGCGACAGATCCGTACGAAAAGGACATGCCTAGCGATTCCCTCAGCTAGTTTGTGAAAAGTGATTCTACTAATTGGCCTTAATTAATCTAAGTATGCATGCAAGCATATAGAGACAAAACTAATCCCTCTGCAGAAGATAGGATGGTTGCAACCATAATGGCTTCAAGTGAAAGGCTTGCTGTTGCCATTGAGAAACTTGCTAGCGACGTCAACCCCGCCATTGATGGTCTTTGGGATGAGATGAAAAAACTCTCTGGCTTTGATGTGGATTCCCTTGCTCATTATTTCGCCTATTTGGTTGACAATCCTCGTGTTGCAACGACATTCAAGGTCCTGGGGGGTGTTCAAACAAAGGTTTGGGTCCCTAGGTATGTGAAGAGTACCTTTCCTCAAGCCGAAGCATGCTGATTTTATATGGGTGTTTAAGTTTATGCTTTTGATGACAACCAAAACAATGGAGCTATGGGTTGTATGGACTTGTTATTTTGATTACAACCAAAACATTGAACTATGCATGGGTTGTATAACTATATAGATTTGATCTACTACTATATGGAATGTCGAACTATGTGCTCTATGCACTTGTGTTCTACATATGGAAATGTTGAACTATGATGTGTATTGAAGTTAACATTTGGCTTGTACTACTGATGAGTTTGTTTGGGTATGATTTGCTTCTTTCTACAAATGTTCTTGTATCATATTTGATTGCCTCATATTGAAAAATGGGCTAGCCTCACCCACCAACCAAACAGAAAAATGGCTATCCCCAACCATGATTCATCCTTCTAACCAAACAAAATATGGGCTAACTTTATCCACACAACCAAACAGAAAAATTGGCTATCCCTATCCAGCTAGATAGGGATGCCCATATCCACCTTAACATCTCCCTCTAACCAAACACATCCCAGATGTACGATGAAAACCGAAATCATTCACAACAACATGGCCAGTGACAGAAATAATAATTGATAGAAACCTATGGAAAATCCAACTATGAATACCTCAGATTAGCTGTTTACAATTTATACCACAGTCAAAATACGTAATTTTGGTCAAAAAAACTTCATCCTAGATTGTGTCGCAACAAATTGCTAAGCCAACCAATGAATTTTGAAATTCGGACCAGCCTTTTTGCTGCCGGAAGTTAGCCACAAGACTTGGCATCAATTTATGCTAACAATGTATACAGAACTACTGCTAGATGCATGTAGTTTATACCAAAAAAGCTATGATAGCAACGAACTAGCAAAGGGTAGACTAAATGACAGGTTTGCGGAAGTGTGATGAAATTCTAACAATTTGCATGCGCTTCTCGAGTGGGAGAAGAAAAAGAAGGAATCAAGGTTATTTTGTGTCAGTTCGGATATGTCCTTATTTGGCGACTGATTGTCTGGTATCACGGTTCTAATTAATACTCCCTCCATTTCACAATGTAGTTCGTATAGATTTTTGAAAAGTCAAACTTGGTTATTTCTAGTTGCTATTGTGTACTATACTAGATGATACTTGATTTAGAGCCCGTTTACCATGGCATGTGATGTGCAACGTGTATTTGATTCTTAGATGATGATGGATATGTTTCCTTCTTAAAAACTTAGCTTTTGTTTTATAATTTGGTTCTGTCGATACGATGATTGCTTACATTGCTTGAGTATTACAGGAGAGGAAGTTTGATCTTGTGGCCTGGCAACATCATACTAGACAGCGGGATTGTCGCCCCGTAACCTTGGCGTCGGCTCCCACGACTGCCTCCTTGGCTACTACGACGTAGGTGAGTCCAAGGTATCTCCTTTCTCCTCTGTCTGCTCTCATTCAAGCTATGGCCATAGTGTGCTCTACTCCGGCCGTCGAGCCAATTAATGATCCATTGCTTGTGGTCTGGTCTATGGTGCTATGTTGGTAGTCTTGACAGTTTGTTGTTTTGATGTTATGTTTTCATAATTTGGGCTAAATTTCTATCAAATGTAGAAAACAATCGAGACTTGTTCCTTTCGGCTGTTAAGGTAGCTGCGATGATAGCCTCAGATGTGAATCTCCTCATGTATGATGCCCTTGATTAGATAGTGTTGACCCTGTGTTGAAGGTGAATGCTACTGTTATGTTTAGCTTGTATTCTCTAGTTGTCTCTTTTTGCATGATAGCGCGATGTGCCGGTTCCCCTAGTTTCGTCCGATCTGGCTCGATGTTATCTAGACAAGTTTGCTAGTTGCTTGTATGGTTACTAGTGTAAGCTTCCTGATGTGGTTTTATGCCAGTGATGTAAAATGTGTTCCTCTTCTCTTGTAAAAGACTCCATTTTCTTAATGAAAATGGGGGCCATGTGGCCCCTCTCATCGAAAAAAAGAACTCTCTCCGCATGCATTGAAAAAATACACTCAATTTGATGAATTCGATGTTAATCTTGGTCTTGGCATGCTTGTATTATTCATCATCTACTGCTGCTTGATCACTTACTGTTACTTGACATTCTTCTAGTGTTCACTTTAATACTACTGTTGCTTTGGTCCTCTACTGGTGTTGATTCTCTACGTGTGTGCGGATCATTTTGCTGCAAACAGGGACATGCTATTTCCTGCAAAACTAAGATTCTTTTGCAAGGAAGAGACGTCCACGCTCGACGACCAGCACGCCAGCTACTTGCTCGCACCAAATTAATGGTCCAAGCAGTAGTAACCGCGTTCCACGGTCTATACGCACGTAAGTACTACTGCCTTGTCCGAAAAAGCTTGTCCCTCAAATGGATGTATCTAGCACAAAGTAGTGTTAGATACATTCATTTGAAAAATAAGTTTGGGACAAGTTTTTCTGGATGGAGAGAGTACGTGTGTGTGGGCATTGACCATCGAGACGCACCTTCGTACGTCGTGCACTCCTAAAAATATCGACGGTGAGCTGCGTCGCGATCGCAATCGTGCGCTTCAGTTTTCCAATAAAAACGGCAGCGCGGTCAAAACATATTGGTGGCCATGCACGCATGGATACGTTTGGTTGTCTATTCCATTTTGTTTTGAGTTGCAACAGTATTATTTCATCCGTCCCATAAAATAAGAGCATTTTTACAGTTGTGTAGTATTTTTTATTTTATTTTTTTAAAAAGGAGGATGACCCCCGGCCTCTGTATCTGGGCGATGCATACGGCCACTTTATTAATTATTCTCACAAGACCTTACGAAGCCATACAACAGCAAGACTAAAGCCACCGTCTAAGCAACAACTGTCGCTACACATATTCAACAGTTGTGTAGTATAAATAATATTTTTATATTATTGGACAAAGGGAGTACAAAACAGTCTTTCGAAATCTCCCGCGACTTAGACTTGGTTATTCTCAGTCGATGTTATATTCGTAAGATGTTACATTAAGATATGTGCAAATTTTTCTTTTGAATTTTCTCTTCCCTTTTTTAGATGCTATGTACTTTTAGTTTTGACTATTAGACTTGGTTATGTCTAGATACAAACTTCGGTCTGAAGAAATCTAAGCTCTGAACCCAAGCATTATACCCGGATGTGGTCAAGTTTCAACAGTCTACAACCAGATTTATACCTGAAACCAAGTTTCCAACAAACTTGCCACTAGAAAGCATCCAAGATTACATTCCAACAATTCACACTACTCTCCCAGCAAAAAAAAAACTGCACTACTCTCCATGACTTAACAAAAGCTTACAACCTATAAAATTTAATTTCTACTAGTAGAAAATTTTTGTGTGCTTCAAAGCATTTGCATGCATAATCTAATAGGAAAAAGTCCATTTTAAACCTTGAACTTGTAGAGGTCGGGTGAAATGAACCCTCAATTCGAAATCCCGGTCGATTGCACCCTAAACTACGCAATCCCGGTCTAAATCAAACCCTGGCATCGTTTGAACTGGGATTCGTCTGGTGGGCCGGCCCGCTGGAGTATTATTTCATTCAAGAGCAAAAATTCCAAAGGGCGCGCACCCTGCTCACCGCTAAACCAGCCCGCTTTAGTATTTTTTTTGTTGAACAATTTTCAAATATGCATGGAACATTTGTATTATGTGATAAACATTTTTGAAAACAAATATGAATATATGCATCGATTTTTTTTAAATACGCAGTGAACATTTTTGTAATATATGTTGAACTATTTTCGAATAAACATTGAACATTCATGGACGTTTGTGATAAACATCTTTTTTTCATGGACGTTTTCTAATCCGTGAACATTTTGTTCAAAATTCGTAAAAAAAAATCTTTTGAAATTCTGGTTCACAAGGTTCTTTTTTCCGCTTGCTATTTCCTAGTAAAACGGCCAATAATCATGTTTTCAAGTTTTGTTCTTTGGTTTCAAAAAAATCCCATTTTTCAAAATGTTCGCGTATCCATAATTTTGTTTGGAATTTGAAAAATGTACCAGTTTTCAGGAAAAAATGTTCGTGATTTCAATTTTTTGGGGGGAGTTTAAATAATGTTGCTGTTTCAAAAAATTGTTTGAATGTTTACAAGTTTACTCACAATTTCTAAAAGTGTTCGCGGTTTCATACAATGTTCATGCTATTTCTCAAAATAATGTTTTGTGTTCATAATTTTAAAAACGTTCAGATGTGCGTCCGGGTTAGTTCTTAAACGTTTGTGCTGCAGTGGAAATCAGATAGCTCTGTTGGTCAACTGGCTAGCAGTAGTTCTTTAGATCCATTAGGTTTCAGGTTCGGACCCTGAGGTTCGCAATTTTTATTAATTAAAGCGCTACAGCCTGTGCGCTAGCTTTTGTAGCAGTGTACAGAATTTTTTTTAGCAGACCAGAAATACAAATTGGCTGGCCCAGTGCGGCGAACTCCTTGGCCCATGAGGCTGTGCGCAGCAGCGCCCTCAGCGAAATCCCATCAATCCCGGTCATCCAAACGATCCAAAGGTTTGATTTAGACCGGGATTGCATAGTTTAGAGTGCAATCGACCGGGATTTCGAGTTGAGGGTTCGTTTCGCCGAACGTCTACAAATTCAAGGTTTAAAATGGACTTTTTCCAATCTAATATGTACATAATAGAGTAAACGGCAAAAAACTACCACATTTGAGGCTAGGGTTACAGAAAACCACCACTTTCTTTAAGTTCTAAAAATGCTACTAATAGTTTGGTTGGTTGTTTCGAAAAACACTAGTGACTGAATGGTTATGTCTTAATCCAGTTTATGACATGGAGGACCCACTCGTCCCACGTGGCAAAAAAAGTTAGCATCGTTATGTAAGCGGTGAAGTTGACCGTTATGACCGGGTGGGCCCACATGTCACCTTCTTCTCCTTTGTCTTCCTTTTCTCGGTAATATCCGGTTGAGATCCCTTTTCTTTACTTGGGCTTGTGCCTTCCGCACCGCCATTGGCGAGCAGCCCGCCCACACCCCGTTGCCGCCATGCTGCTTCCACCCGGCGAGCTGCTCAAGTAACTGCCTTCATGCACCGCTGCCGGTGAGCTAACTGCAGCCGCTACTGCCGCGGCTGCTACGTGCCGCTGCTCGTCGTCGCTACTGCTCCCTGTCGTCGTTGCATACTACTGCTCTCCGCTGAGGCCCGCGGCTGCTGCTACTCGCAGCTGTGTCGGCATCAGAGAGCAAGAGCGTGGAAGGGAGGGTGAGTGGGTCGGGGCTGGTGTCGCCGGTGCTGGAGAAGAGGGACTCTTCGGTCGAGCGCGGGGGAAGGGACAAACACGGGTGCGGCAGTGGAGGCCAAGGAAGGGAGAGCTGGAGCTCCCTCGCAGCCCAACACCTCCCTAGCTCCCCTCTTTGTCGAGTGGAAGGTGCGTAGCGCGTGACGATGACCCCAGCCGCGACACCCGAGGCGGGGATGAGCTCGCCAGCGGGCAACAGTAGCACGTCGACATAGCTACGATCGCACCACGCCCGGCGCACACAAGGACCTGATTGCTTTTTTTCAAAAAACTAATAGGGACCTGGTGGCTTTTAAAAAAAGTTACAGGGACTTGATTGTTTTTAAAAAAGTTATAGGGACCTGATAGATTTTTCTAAAAGGTTACAGGAATCTGATTGCTTTTTTAAAAAAGTCACAGGGACCCGATTGCTTTGTTAAAAAGTTACAAGGACCCGATTGCTATTTATTTATTGGAAGGGCCCGACATGTGGGCTCCACCTGTCAGCGACCATAACTGTTATGCCATTGAAGTCACAAAGGAAAGATTATTTACGGCAAAAGAAAAGGCACAAACAAAGGAATGTCAATTTAACATGGCCCGTTAGCAGGTAGCTACACAGCAAATGAGTTCACAAGGCAAACAATGATTTTAGCAAAGATATGCAACAATTTCTCTGATGTGTTGCCACTCTATCTGTATCCTCAACGTCCGCATAGCGAGGATCCTAACATCACATGCACATGAGCATATCCACCTGTCGGCCGTGTCCAAGAATTTAAAAAAGCTCTGTATCATTTTATTACCGGCCCTAATCCTACAGAAGGTTATACTAGGATGATCTAATCCAGCAAAAGCTATTTGTTGCTTCTTATTACGGTGTGTTTGTATCTCCATGTACAACCATTATGTAGAGTGGACTACATATGGTTTCAATAAGTAGTTCTTCTTAGAGGTGTGCAAATATTAGCCGTTCTCTTTGTGTCCATAGATTTGCATTGTTGTCGTAAATCTACTTCTTTGTCATCTTTGACCTTTTTATGTACTATTATCCATCCCTTTAATTGATAGCAAATGTTTGTTTATTACTCTGTTACTTAGATCATAGTCTACATATAGTCGCGACTGATCGTCGGGCGCGGCGTGTCGCCGCGCGATTAAGCTAGTATATACAAAAGAATTAAAGCTAAGCTAGCACTCCTACCAAGCGTTTGAAGTACTATGAAGCAAGTACTTTCCAAGCTGACACATGTTGGCTTCGAGTTTTGTTCACTACTGTTTTTTCTATCTATATTGACACAGTATAACATAGTAAACACAGATGCTCATATATACAGACATCTGTAAGAATGCATGCATATATCTTATCATTATGATTACCTTTGAGATATTGAGCTGACACAATATTTTAAGATTAACAAAGTCACCATAGACACTATCATAGTTGACAGGGAACGTCTTATCCCACTGAACGAATATCGCCGAAGAGCCTGCAATAAATGCAGAAAAATGCGAGCACCAATGCCAACACAGTATAACGCATATGCTCATATATATGCACATACACTCATCCCTGTTAACGCACACCCAACCCCTATATATAACGCTGTGAGTAGTATAATGCGTAGCATTTTTTGCTCATCCTACCTTGTATATAGATACTAAGCCGATACAACATCTTGAAATTGATGAAATCACCCAGGCGCCTTCGTAGTTGACGGAAACGTCTCCTCCCACTAAATGAATATCGCCGGAGAGCCTGAAATAAATACAGGAAAATGCGAGCACCAGTGCCAACACAGTACAACACAGATGCTCACGTATACGCACATACACTCACCACTATGAATGAACACACACACCCTACACCTATAGCACTGTGAGTAGTACAAAGTGTAGCATTTTTTGCTCATTCTACCTTCTGTATAAAGTTAGGTTAATTATGATGCGATATCTAGCAACTCTTTTCTGTAGGACATCATCGGATAAGCAAATCAAAGAAACTTATGTGCCTTAGAGTATCTAGGTTAGTACCATTTAGAATGTGAGAATTAGGCTTGATTTTGATTGATAGTGCATCTCTAAATCCATTGCTCATGCGTGCTATTTTTCACTGACTAAGCAGATATTACTCAAAATATCGTGTATAAAGAAA
This sequence comes from Triticum aestivum, assembly GCF_018294505.1. Classification (NCBI taxonomy): domain Eukaryota; kingdom Viridiplantae; phylum Streptophyta; class Magnoliopsida; order Poales; family Poaceae; genus Triticum; species Triticum aestivum. The sequence continues at coordinate 24,722,988 of NC_057811.1, read as the reverse complement.
TCATCAATGCACTATAACGCCAAAGGTCTAACTTTTTTTACTAGAGTATTTTCATTCATCTTTTGTTATTTTGTGAACTAAAAATTTTATGCATTAGAGGAAACAATGACATTATTGATTTTTTCAATGGGTTGCCAACACTGAGCCTAAAAGAATGGACCTTTGTGTTTCCTTCGGTTGCACCAGACGATTTTCAAATTGTGTTTCTCTTGGTAGAAACAACTTTGCCTCAAACATTTAAGATATATATAGCTAAGTGTTTGTAATCATGGATGGACTATTTTTTGCTACCTTTCGATATTTATATAAATTATAAATTGGCTTGCAAATTGCCAACTGCCAGCTCACTTACCCACTATTTTTTTTCTATAAGAAAAATAACACAACCACACACAGGGGCTTCACAAGGGCGCGGCGTGCCGCCGCGCCTCTGCCTGCTAGTACTCTCTAATTCCCTGCACTTCCTCTGCGTCTTCCTACGCCCGACCTCTCCAGATCCATTGCCTTCAATCGTACCATACGTACCTCGCCGCCACGACTAAGGAATCCTCGGTGGCAGCAACCTTACCTGTGTTGAAGGTAAGAGGACCTACAAATTACATCGACGACATCGCTATTTCCTCTCGTCCCTGGCGGCTGGAACCCTAGCCGCCGCCAGGGGAGGCCGATCTTCCAACGCCGTTTTCCGGCGGCTCCCCTCCGCCAGCAACCTCGGTCGTCGATGGTGAGGGGGGGGGGGGGTCGCCGGATCCACGCGTGCTGATCATTTTTAGTCTCCGTAGTCTAGGTTTTTAGGTTGTTCAACGTCTTTGCTTCGGTGGCGACGATGACATCGCTGAATAAAGATTCTTCGGATCCTTCCCTGGTGAGGCCATCGGTCCTATGGTTGAGTATGGATTTGGAAACCAGTCTGTTCAAGCAAGGATGGCATGGCGGCGGCGGCATCCTCGTGGTGGACCTGTGTCCTCGGGCTCCGCCGTTGCGACGGTGTTTGCTCCAGCGTCGGCGCGGAGCTTGGGAGGTATTCCAAGAGCGGATGCAGATTGTGGTCTGCATCGACGATATCTGGAAGACGGAGCAGGTGCTGGGCTCATGGTTCGTGGATGACAGGTATAGTTTCCTCCTTCGGCGTTTTAGTCGTGGTGGGGTGCCAGATCTGGAGTTCGATGGCGTGTCGAGGGTGTTGTGCTGGTCTGATTCGTTCAACGGCAAGGGCTTCACTTTTGGTGAGCCACCTTGGAGGTCCGCAAAGCTGCATATCAGCGATGGAGCCGCGTCGAGCTCGGGTGAGGAGGTGATTCGTCATTCTTTTCTTCGGTAGCTGTTGTGGTCGTGCTGGAGGCAGGTGACGGGCGTTGGTGTCAAGTTCAGAGATGTTCTACTATCTTTTCAGTTTTGGCATGTCGGTCTTTACATAACTTGTACTTTGTTCTCTATAATATTAATATGAATGAGACACGTATTACCATGAAAAAGACTAAGGAATCCTCGACGAGCTCCCATTCGGAAAAAAAGATGGCTTCCCCCACCCCCCCACACACAACACAAGAAATGATCGAGGCGTACAAAGCGAGGGTGCCTAGCTAGCTAGCTAGCTTCTTCCCAAGTTCCGGCACCGGCCATGGTTCGCCGCCATGATGACAAGAAAGTACTCTAGCTCCGATTCCGATGATTGGTTTCGCTCAATTTCCATCTTATTGTTAACCTAACAACCAAGTTTCCTGCATGCTTGTCGCACGTACACAATACGGAGGGAACCGTCCATCGACTCGCTTCGCGTCAGTGTCGTGCCCAACGTCCTCCTCGTGTCCCCTCCGCTCCGTTTCCCGCCGACGAGCTCATCCTCATGCATGCATGCATGCTGCAGTCCGCCGACGTGCTCCCTCAAAAAAGCTTATAGTTTCCTTTATTTTTTATTTTTTAGACAAGGCAGTCTCGATCTCTCGCTGCTAATTGATTGATTGCATCCAAAGAAACACAAGAAACGATGGATCCGTGCCTTTTCAACCAGTCACCCGTTTCTTCTTCTTTTTCTTTCATTTTCTCATAACAACAAACACAACGCTAACATCACTAGCTCTTTTTTTTTCCTTTTTGAGAAAACTAACGTCACTAGGTAGGCGTCAACCTACCTACGCGCGTACCAGCACTCGGTCGATCCAACGATGCTACGTACGTACGTACCCAAATTCATTCATTAATTAATCCACGCGTGGTTGCCGTCTTCCTCCTCGTCGACGACACCACATTTCCTCCTCAGCCCGTCTTCTTCCCCGACTCCGGTCCGGCGATCCTACCGCCATTGCCATTATCTCAAAGGATCCATCGCGTCATGGCCTACGCGCGTGGCGATTGATTGAATCGCCAAAATTTCGCGCGCCTCATCGTATTTGCTCTCTATCTCACTGCTAATTGATTGGTTGGATCCAAAGAAAACAAGAAACGTTCATTCAGTCAGAGTTTCCTTTTTTCTTTTTCATAACAACAAGGACAGGTAATAACAACAAACACAACGCTAGCTAGGCATCAAAACTCGGTTGGTCCGTCGATGCTACGTTACTCACCTACACTAGCCGCGCGTCGTTGCTTTCCTGCTAGCTAGCTACCTCGCACACACATGCATGCATGTAGGCATACGTGACTTATATAGATATATATACGCTACTTATAAAGTGTACTCCCTCACCCATGTTATAGATCTACATGCATGCATCATCTACTACACCTTCCTAATTAACTACTCCTACATTCATGCATGCATATCAAACTAGTTAGACGCACCACCAAAACGGGGGCTAGGCGAGGAGAAGCTTACTCCATCTTCAGGGAGACGCCGCTGTCTCGCCTTCCTGATCAGGACACAAACCCTAACAAATCTCGAAGACACATCTATAAACAGAGCCCTCCCACCTGACCGTACACACGTAGCTGCTGACGTTGAACGTGCTCGAGCTACCTATTCTGCACAACTCCAAATAAGCTGAAACTTCACGGAGATTTTTTAGGAATATTTAAGAATTATTGAAGCAAATAACTAACAGAGGGGGCCCACCAGGTGGGCACAACCCACCTGGGCACGCGTGCCTTGGTGGGTTGTGCCCTCCTCGGCCTACCTCCAGTGTCCATCTTCAGGTATATAAGTCATTTTGACCTAAAAAATCAGGAGAGGACTTTTAGGGCGAAGCGCCGCCATCTCGAGGCGGAACTTGGGCAGGAGCACTTTTGCCCTCTGGCGGAGCGATTCCGCCGGGGGAACTTCCCTCCCGGAGGAGGAAATCATCGTCATCGTCATCACCAACAACTCTCCCATCTTGGGGAGGCAATCTCCATCAACATCTTAAACAACACCATCTCTTCTCAAATCCTAGTTCATCTCTTGTGTTCAATCTTTGTACCGGAACCTTAGATTGGTGCTTGTGGGTGGCTAGTAGTGTTGATTACATCTTGTAGTTGATTATTATATGGTTTAATTGGTGAAAGATTATATGTTCAGATCCATTATGCTATTTAATACCTCTCTGATCTTGAGTATGATTATCATTTGTGAGTAGTTACTTTTGTTCTTGATGTCACGGGAGAAATCTTGTTGGTCGGTGTTGAGTATAATGTTTATTAGCAAAGACGAGATAGACTAGGATTTGTTCTGGCTTGTCTTGTACTCCAAGTAGATCATTGTACTCCTATATATATGCCCACAAGGCTCAAGCAATACAATCAATCAAACTATTCCACCAGATCCTCTCCTCCTTTCTAACATGGTATCAGTTTCCGGGTTCTAAACCCTAGCCGTCGCCGCTTCCACACCCGCGCGCCGCCCCTGGGGCGGTCGGCCTTCATGACCGCCGCCGGGGGCCGCGTCGCCCGTACCTAGGGTTTGTTCGCCGTCCGTGTTGGCCGGCTGCCCTAGAGAGTCTTTTTTCCGAGCCCTTGCTCCGGGTTTTTTCGCTCTCTCACCGGTCGTTTTGATCGGCGTTTTTTGGGTTTTCCGATCTAATCTTGATCGGTTTGTGTCGACCCGCCGCCGCCGTTGACCCCCACACGCCTCTACTCCGACCCCGGCGCGACTAGCCGGCCACTTCTCCGACCCGGCGGCCACGCGTGCCGAGGCGGCCCGTCAGGGCCATCCGCCGTCCGCGCGTAGGTTCGCCCGTCGCCCTGCGCCGGCAGTCACAGCCTGCTCCGACCGGGCACCTGCATCGCCCCGACCCGGCAGCCTCGCGCCATGCGATGGCCAATCATAGCCGTCGCTCGTGCGCCGGCCCACCCATCGATCCACGCCGCCCGCCTCCGCCGCATCTGCACGGCGGCCCGGCGGTCTACCTTACCGGCCTCGTCCTCGGCTGCGTCAGGACGGCTACGTCAGGCTCGTCGGCTACCTCAACTCGGGCGCCGCTGCTCCGTTGGTCGCTCGGGCCTTGCTGCCCGGCCGCCGGCGCTGCTTTGGCAGCCTGGGTGTCGGTGCTGACAAGCTCATCCGCACAATGTCCCACGCCGTCCGTCGTCGCCGGCCTCATCGCGGACTCTGCCGCCACCCCGCCTCCACCGAGCGGCAACCCCGATCTCGCGCGGATCGGCTTGATCACCCGCTCGCCGCCGCGATCCGCCTCATCTACGCCGCGCCACCGATCTGGCCTGTCGGTTACGCGCGCCTCCGCAGGTCCCGTGAAGATCGCCCCGAGTACCGCGCGCCCCTCCACCGATCGAGCAACAGGCTGCCGCTGTGTCGCCCCATCGGGCCGCAGCGCCGCCGCCCCGTGGTTCTCCTCGCGGCTGCATCGACTCGTGCGTCGCCGTTGCGTTCCTCCTTCGGGCCGTAGTGCCGTGATACGCGGTCCCCGCCGCCGCCCCGAGGCCGTCCCCTCGGGTGCATCGACTCGCGAACCGCCATTGCGTCGCCTCTTCGGGCCGCAGCATCGCGGCCCGCGGTCCCCGCCGCCGCCCCGAGGTCTTCGCGCTGTCGCCCCGACCCGCCTGCCACCATTGCGTCGCCCCTTCGGGCCGTAGCGCCGCGGCCCGCGGTCCACTCCGCCGTCACCGCGCGTCGACCTTCCGTGGTATGCGCCGCGTCATCTCCCTTGGCGCGGGAACGCCACCGTCTTTGCCGGTCTTCGTCATGCTATCAGGGTTCTTCGCCTGCTTCGAGCACCGTCGCTGCACTTCTAACCTAGCCGCCGCCGCCGTCAGGCTGCCGCCGCCGCTGCTACCTCCGTAGCCGCCGCCGCCACCCGTCCACCCCCTTCGTCTTCGTCTAGCACCAGCTCGTTGCCAGCATCGCCGTCATCTACCCCGACCGCTTCATCTACTCCGACAACCGCGAGCGACATTGGCCCCACGCCAATTGGCGCTGCAATCATCGTCGAGTCCTTCTCTACTGGCCTCTCCGACCTCTTCGACATGGCGTACAGCTCGTCCAGGTCCCAGTCTACGCATGCCCGGTGCTGGCAACACCGCCGCGTGCCTTCGTCCACGACGTGTCCCCGGGACTGGCAAGCCTGGTGCGGCACTTCGTCAACTTCGTCTTCGACCGTCTACGCATGCTCGGTGCTGGCGACACCGACGCGTGCCTTCATCTAAGATGTGTCCCCGAGTTTGGCAACCCCGGCGCGACGCCTCGTCAACACCGTCTTCTCCCCGTCGCACCACTACTTCGACACCACTGCGCCCATGCTAACTCGGCGCCTCCTTGCGCCCGCGGCTCCACGGCGACTTCCTCGACACCGGCCACCCCGACTCGACATAGACCACGACATTCTTCGCACGGCTACCTCGACCACGGCTCCACCACCCTACGCTCTCGGCTACCTCGACAAACGGCACAAAGGGCTACCGCCTTGCTTGAGCAACTTTGTCGGCTTCCACTCCAGCCACGACTTCCGCGATGCAACGACCATTACGACTGTGGGGGGTGTCCGCCGGCTTGCCTTCGGATTCTTCTCCAGTCTCACCGTCTGCATCGCTACCGTTGTGACTGCGGGGGGATGTTGAGTATAATGTTGAGTATATATATATATATATATATATATATATATATGCCCACGAGGCTCAAGCAATACAATCAATCAAACTATTCCACCAGATCCTTCTCCCTTCTAACAGTCGGCGTTGAAGATGTCCTAATATTAGGTATGATCATATGGTAGATCGAAGTTGTCTGAAAAAATAACGTGGTAGATGTAAGTGTCCTAATTTTCCCCTTTTTTCCGTTGGAATCTACGTGAGTCGCCGCTAGAGTTTCCATGGAGTTGATCGATGGAATAGATCTAAGCTAGCTTCTACCGGGCTCATGCATGTACAGGAGTCTTTGGCGGGACACGCACGTGGTGCTGCTAGTAGAAAAATCAGTCAAGCTGCTTATATGGTTTGCTAGGTTTGCATGTACGTGTACAGCTTCAGGTGAATTAGTTCTAGTACTATAAATAAAACCAACAAAATCAGCAAAATATGACATATAGTGAAAAAAAACTGCAAAATGCTGGCACACCCGGCACACCCTCTAGGTCCGCTAATGGTCCAGTGCGATCCAGCGGTGTGTAGGGTGTTACACATTTCTGCAGTAGTGATGTTGGGGAGGGGGGCAAAGGCCCCCCCACCCCCTCCAACTTCCACATAGCTGGTGTCGCGGCAATTGGCTGAACTATTATCCTTTTGTATCGGCTGAATTTAGTCTGTTTGTTGCTAGCGAGCTTCCCTCCTGTAAAAATTACTCACAACACTTACCGTCGGCGAGCCAGGTGACGGAGGGTCATCGCGAGCGGACTCGGTGGACGTCGAAGGAGACACGGGCGGCTGCTCATCCAGAAGCTCGACACGTGCTCTCGTCCAGTACCTGCTCCATGGTTAGGTAGCAACAAGGGGGTATATGTGTTGGGAAACGTAGTATTTCAAATTTTTTGCCTACGATCACACAAAATCTATCTAGGAGAAGCATACCAACGAGCGGGGAGAGTGTGTCCACGTACCCTCATAGACCGAAAGCGAAAGCGTTTAGTAACACGGTTGGTGTAGTCGAACGTCTTCGCGATCCAACCGATCAAGTACCGAACGCACGGCACCTCCGCGATCTGCACACGTTCAGCTCGGTGACGTCCCTCGAACTCTAGATCCACCTGAGGCCGAGGGAGAGTTCCGTCAGCACGATGGCGTGGTGACGGTGATGATGAAGTTACCGACGCAGGGCTTCGCCTAAGCACCATGACGATATGATCGAGGTGTAAAACTGTGGAGGGGGGCACCGCACATGGCTAAAAGATCAACTTGTGTTGTCTTCTGGGGTGCCCCCTGACCCCGTATATAAAGGAGGGGAGGAGGAGGCTGGCCAACAAGGGGCGCGCTATGGAGAGGGGAGTCCTACTAGGACTCCAGTCCTAGTAGGATTCGGCCGCACCATTTTTTCCTTCTATCGGAGGGGGAAAAGGGGAAGGAGAGGGAGTAGGAGAAGGACAGGGGGGTGGCGCCCTTCCCAAGTGCAATTGGGCCTCCTCCCTTGTGGGGGGCGCACCAGCCCCTTGTGGGATGGTTAGCCTCCCTCCTATGGCCCATAAGGCCCATATCTTTCCCCGGGGGGTTCTGGTAACCTCCCGGTACTCCGGAAAAATGCCCGAATCACTCGGAACCATTCCGATGTCTGAATGCAACCTTCCAATATATGAATCTTTACCTCTCGACCAGTTCGAGACTCCTCGTCATGTCCTTGATATCACCCGGGACTCCGGACAAACTTCGGTACATCAAATCACATAACTCATAATACAAACCGTCATCGAACGTTAAGCATGCGGACCCTACGGGTTCGAGAACTATGTAGACATGACCGAGACACATCTCCAGTCAATAACCAATAGCGGAACCTAGATGCTCATATTGGCTCCTACATATTCTATGAAGATCTTTATAGGTCAAACTGCATAACAACATACGCTGTTCCCTTTGTCATTGGTATGTTACTTGCCCGAGATTCGATCGTCGGTATCACCATACCTAGTTCAATCTCGTTACCGGCAAGTCTCTTTACTCATTCCGTAATGCATCATCCTGCAACTAACTCATTAGTCACATTGCTTGCAAGGCTTATAGTGATGCGTTTTACCGAGAGGGCCCAGAGATACCTCTCCGACAATCGGAGTGACAAATCCTAATCTCGATCTATGCAACTCAACAAACACCATCGGAGACACCTGTAGAGCATCTTTATAATCACCCAGTTACGTTGTGACGTTTGATAGAACACAAGGTGTTGCACCGGTATTCGGGAGTTGCATAATCTCATAGTCAGAGGAACATGGATAAGTCATGATGAAAGCAATAGCAATAAAACTAAACGATCATTTATGCTAAGCTAAGGGATGGGTCTTGTCCATCACATCATTCTCTAATGATGTGATCCCATTCATCAAATGACAACACATGTCTATGGTGAGGAAACTTAACCATCTTTGATTAACGAGCTAGCCAAGTAGAGGGATACACTAGTGCAGAACCGGGCTATAGCACGGGTTCGTAAGGCCCTTTAGTGCCGGTTCTGTAACCGACACTAAAGGGTGGGGACTAAAGGTCCCCCCCTTTAGTACCGGTTTTGCACGAACCGCCGCTAGAGAGCCACCACGTGGCTCGAGCCAGCGTCGGGGGCGGGGAGCCCTTTAATACCGGTTGGTAACACCAACCGGTACTAAAATGTTTGGGGGGTTTTGGATTCATGATTTCTTTTTCCTTTAATTTTGTGTTTTCCATTTAATTCTTTTTCGTTTGCTGGTATTTTACGATACTACATATTGTACACATTATGCATATATATAAATAGAATTTCTCGTAGAACCGATCATATATATATAATTTCTCCTACATGTTGCCTTCGGAGCCAGTGGCATTTGCCTTGGTGCCTTCGGAGCACGATGACAATTGGGAGTGGTTCATGGGGGCGGTAGCGGGTAATGGTATTCTCCTTTGGGATCTATGACCTGGTCGAGCAAAAATCCCGCTATTTCCTCTTGAAGTGCTCGTATGTGCTCCGTTGGTAGGAGCTGCTCCCGCACCTCTTTGAACTGTTAAGAAGGAGATCAATATGCATAGGTATTAGTTGTGTGACTAGATATCGATAATGATGTAAAAATTGTGAATAGTGTTCTCGCAAACGTACCCATAGCTGTCTATCAGATTTGCTCCTTTCGGACGCCATCATGCGAATGTTCTTGCAAACATAGTATGCACACACTTCAGTCCCCCGCGCCTGCTTCAGGGCCTTTACGAGAATAGAATTTAATCAGATAATAATTAATCAAGCATGATAATTAATTGTATTGAAACAAGAATTAAATAGATGGTAGCTAGCTAGTACTACCTAATTACTTACCTTGGGTCGAAACCAATACACCTTTTTTCGCCATTGGCCTCGAGTCACGTTGATGAACTTTTCCCAAGCCCTGCCCGCCGGCAAAGAAAATGAATAAAGGAGTTATTAAACAGTTGATATCAGGAAATGACGAACTAAAGAGGTCGAGATATAGTTAAGAATGATTGAAATTACCCGTCGACTATCCCCTTAAAGATTGAGTAGTCACTTTGTTTTTTAAGTAGTGAGTCTAGTACTTCAACTGTTCCCTCTTCAACTTTAATGATTAACAAGATCCAGTGGTAACTGCATGCGCACACGTTTGCATGTCTTAATTAAGCGGGCATGTCCATATACACTCATCAACTATACCCTAAACCCTGTACACTTAATTATTAACATCTAGCTAGCTAGTAAGTAAAAACAGAATTTGTAGTACAAGACAGTGTGACTCACAGGAAGTTGTAAGGAAGTAGTATATCTTCATTAGTGTTGAAGCGCTTCAAGAACTCTAGCATTTTTTTTCTCTACATCTGCTTTATACCATTCCAATTTCCATGTGTCTTCATTAATGGTATTTGGGTCAATGAACCCAATGCCATAGCGTCCAGCTTTTTTCATTTCATACATCTTCATCCTGCATAATACCACAGAAAAGAATATAGTGAGGATAATTACAGGTAATGATCGATCAATAAGCACTACAACTAGCTTGAGACATAAATTACAGAAATAAATCACTTACTGACAATAGCAAATGAAGAGAGTTTTGTCGAGTGTTCTTGATTGAATAACTAAAATAGTTCTGAATAATCAACGGACAGAGCTAGCCCATGGAAGTAATGCTCTTCCTTGACGTTCACCATGAGGGACTCTCGATTGGAACTCTTGGTAATTTTCATGTACCAATCATGCAATTCATACATTCTCGTTGGGAGTTTCTTGACCTCCTCAGGCTCGACCAAAGGTTCACCGCGGACATATTTCCGTTTTATGTCCTCCTCTCTAAGCGGAGACATGGGCTCGATCTCAAGGAGTTGTCCAACAGTGAAAACGAGCATTTCAGCCTACCTTCTATGCTCGTTGGTTATTACCAGCTGACCGGCGCCGGTACTCTCATGTGTTGGTACAACAAGCGGGGGGATCGATTGCGCCACCTGCTTTCCCAGCTGGGGAACGGTTTTCCCGCATTTTTTGCCAGCTGCTTGGCTCGAGCTCGAGCTCGACTCCTTCTGTAGTCGTGCTCGATGTGCCTTCCTAATTTGGCGCACATTGTCTGAGTCAACAGACTTGGGAGCTGGTTTTCTTGCCATATGAATAAAGTGGTCAACGACTTTCTCAGGCACTTTCTCCTTTGGCGGCGGTGGCGGTTTCGGTCCAAAATGGGCGTCCACTTGGGCCTTCACTATGGCTGTGTTTTGCTCCTCGGTCATGTCGTAAGGTCTCTGAGGAAGAGGATTGAGGCTTGGACCATATTGATATCGCTTGCCTCCGCCTATACCTCCTGTACTACCTCGACTTGTACCGCTACGCACCATAGCTGCGGCGGCTCTCTTCCGCGATTGCTGAGGCGGCGGAGACGGCTGACGTGGCTGAGTTGGAGCAGAAGGAGTCACCTGAAGCTGTGCCGGACTTGAAGTAGGAGTGGCCTGACGCTGTGCCGGACATGGAGGAGGAGGAGTGGCCTGACGCGTTGGTGGACTTGGAGGAGCGGGAGTCTGCTGACGCGGTGGCGGACTTCAAGGAGGAGTCGGCTAACGCGGTGTCGGTGGCCTTCGAAAGATGACGCAATCCTTTCTCCATAGGATGATACGATGTATGGCCTCTCCTAGTGTGTGCTCCTGGTCACCTCCAGGAATGTCAAGCTCAAGCCCCGAATATTGGTCCACCACCACATTAACCACGACATTAGCATAGCCGGCTGGAATCGGGTTGCAATGGAAGGTTGCTTTAGGGGGATTTGTATAAGCAATGGCGTCCGCCACCTTCATGGATATGTTCTTCATTTTGATGTGTAGCTCACAGTTAGTGTTCTACATGATGTCATCCAGAGCGTATCTATCTAGCAGTGCGTCGCCCGAGGCGGAACCCATGATGGGACGATGCAATCCAATGCTGGATCATCCGCTAGCTGTTGCCGCTGCTGAGACCCCCTTTCCTGGCTAAGTGAGCCGATCTGCTGCTGTTGCCGTTGGAATTTGAGTGCCAAGTCCGCGTGTGCTGATTCTAGGCCTTGAAGGCGTTCTGCTTCTTGCTTCCTCTGCTCCTCCTCCAGCTTCTTCCTTCTCACACGGCTTCTGTAGTCGGCGTTCCAGTCCGAAAAGCCCTCATACCACGGAACAACGCCCTTGCCTCATGTTCTTCTCGGGTGCTCAGGATTTCCCAGGGCGCGCGTAAGCTCGTCGTTCTCTCTGTTGGGCGTGAACACCTCCTTTCGAGCATCTTCTATTGCATCAAGTAACTTATCTTCGGCTCCTTTAAGACATGCCTTCTTCGAAACCTGGCCTGTCTTCGGGTCCAACGCCCCCATGCACATAGAACCAAGTTCTGCACCAGGGGGCCAGCTCTTAGTAACTGGAGTGACCTCTGCATCCAGCATCTCTTGCTCAGACTTATCCCACTTAGGCATTGCCACCGCGTAGCCACCTAGCCCCAGCCTATGGAACTGCTCCTTTTTTCTGGCATTGGCCTTGTTTTTTCTCGACCGGTCCTTAGATAATTCTGATTCCTTGAATTTCATGAAAGCGGGCCAGTGTTCTCTTTGCTTCTCCAGTGTTCCCTTGAATTCTGGAGTCTTCTTTCCTCCTTTGACTTAGTTGGCTCATACAGTTTTCTTGTGGGTGTTGAATGCAATTGCCATCTTCCTAAGAGAAGCGTATTTGACTTTCCGCACATCTGCATCTGTGAAATGATCTGGTAGGGTGAAATGTTCCATGAGTTTTTCACAAAGCAGAGATTTTTCTCTATCGTCGACAAAAGTAAGATCTGGACGTTTCTTTGCTGGCTCTTTCCATTCTTGAAGGGAGATCGGGAGTTGGTCCTTCACAAGAACTCCGCACTGACGAACGAACTTGTTCGCGATGTTCTTAGGCGCTAGTGGTTTGCCATCAGTTCTGATGGCATCGATGTTGTACTTTACGCCCTCCTTCAACTTTTTGTCCGGGCCTCGCACTGTCCAGCTGCCTGTAGAAGATTTGCTCGATCTGGAGGGCTGAAAGAAGAAAGATTGATTCGTTAATATATCTTCAAATCATTAAAAACATGTGATGATCACCAGATGCCTGCTTATATAAATATACCTCGCCGGTCTCTGTTATTTCAAGATCAACATTTTTGGCGTCATCATAATCATAGTTCATGAATTCGTCAATTCGGTCGTCGCGATCGAATATCATATCATCACCCTCCCCGGTATTGTTCAGATATTGGGAGCCGTCATCTTCTTCATTCAGATCATCTGGCCTGCGAGGGGAGCGTATGATCTCGAACAGGGCCTCTTCTCCCTCTCTGCCGGTATTGTCCTCCATAGCTTTTATTTAACTAATCCAGAAGAAATATAAAACAATTTAGTATTCAAATTACAATGCATGCATGCAATCAATAAGGAAAAACTGAATCATAGTACATAATATGCATCGTCTCAAATAATATATAATCTCGAATACATCGTCTCGAATAATATATAATCTCGGATACATCGTCTCGAATAATATATATAATCTCGAATACATCATCTCGAATAATATATATAATCTCGAATACATCGTCTCTAGCAGTTTCTTCATCCATAACATAGCCCTCAGGCACAACAGGCAATTCATATTTAGAGGGAGAATCTTCATCATCACTTTCATCAATATTATCAGTTTCAATAATTTCATTCTCTCTAGCCCTAGCAAGTTGTTCATCAAGAAATTCACCAAGTGGCACAGTAGTATCAAGCATAGAAGTAGTTTCATCATAAGTATCATGCATAGCAGAAGTGGCATCATCAATAACATGCGACATATCAGAATTAATAGCAGAAGCAGGTTTAGGTGTCGCAAGCTTACTCAAAAAAGAAGGTGAATCAAGTGCAGAGCTAGACGGCAGTTCCTTACCTCCCCTCGTAGTTGAGGGATAAATTTTTGTTTTCTCGTCTTTCAAGTTCTTCATAGTGACCAGCAGATATAAATCCCAAGTAACTCAAAGAATAGAGCTATGCTCCCCGGCAACGGCGCCAGAAAATAGTCTTGATAACCCACAAGTATAGGGGATCGCAACGATTTTTTAGGGTAGAGTATTCAACCCAAATTTATTGATTCGACACAAGGGGAGCCAAAGAATATTCTCAAGTATTAGCAGCTGAGTTGTCAATTCAACCACACCTGGATAACTTAGTATCTGCAGCAAAGTATTTAGTAGCAAAGTAGTATGATAGTAACGGTAACGATAGCAAAAGTAATACTTTTGGGTTTTGTAGTAATTGTAACAGTAGCAACGGAAAAGTAAATAAGCGAAGAACAATATGTGAAAAGCTCATAGGCATTGGATCGGTGATGGAGAATTATGCCGGATGCGGTTCATCATGTAACAATCATAACATAGGGTGACACAGAACTAGCTCCAATTCATCAATGTAATGTAGGCATGTATTCCGGATATAGTCATACGTGCTTATGGAAAAGAACTTGCATGACATCTTTTGTCCTACCCTCCCGTGGCAGCGGGGTCCTAGCGGAAACTAAGGGATATTAAGGCCACCTTTTAATAGAGTACCGAACCAAAGCATTAACACATAGTGAATACATGAACTCCTCAAACTACGGTTATCACCGAGAGTGGTCCCGATTATTGTCACTTCGGGGTTGCCGGATCATAACACATAGTAGGTGACTATAGACTTGCAAGATAGGATCAAGAACTCACATGTATTCATGAAAACATAATAGGTTCAGATCTGAAATCATGGCACTCGGGCCCTAGTGACAAGCATTAAGCATAGCAAAGTCATAGCAACATCAATCTCAGAACATAGTGGATACTAGGGACCAAACCCTAACAAAACTAACTCGATTACATGATAAATCTCATCCAACCCATCACCCTCCAGCAAGCCTACGATGGAATTACTCACGCACGGCGGTGAGCATCAAGAAATTGGTGATGGAGGATGGTTGATGATGACGATGGCCACGGATTCCCCTCTCCGGAGCCCCGAACGGACTCCAGATCAGCCCTCCCGAGAGAGTTTAGGGCTTGGCGGCGGCTCTGTATCGTAAAACGCGATGAATCTTTCTCTCTGATTTTTTTCTCCCCGAACATGAATATATAGAGTTGGAGTTGAGGTCGGTGGAGCTCCAGGGGGCCCACGAGTCAGGGGGCGCGCCCAGGGGCCAGGCGCGCCCCCCACCCTCGTGGAAAGGGTGTGGGCCCCCTGGCCTTGATTCTTTCGCCAGTATTTTTTATATTTTCCAAAAATAATCTCCGTGAAGTTTCAGGTCATTCCGAGAACCTTTGTTTCTGCACATAAATAACACCATGGCAATTCTGCTGAAAACAGCGTCAGGCCGGGTTAGTTCCATTCAAATCATGCAAGTTAGAGTCCAAAACAAGGGCAAAAGTGTTTGGAAACGTAGATACGACGGAGACGTATCATCGTCCTCCTCCCTGACACGGCGACGCACCACCTCCGGCAGGGCCGGCTCCCTGCGCACCGAAAGTGCCCACGCGAACGCCACCAAAGGAGGTCAGGGTCGACGACGGGACCCGGGGCCGAGTTCCTCACCAAGCGGCGAGCCCCTGAAGGTAGCACCTCCTAGTGCCAGCCCGGCGGAGCCCAGTCCCGGACATGGGTCCTCTGAAGCAGGACATCGTCGCGAACGGGTCGACGGCGAGGATGCGGGCCGGGCATCGTCGAGAACAAATACTATATGCAAACATAACATTTTTTAAATGATTGGATTGTGATTTCTTATATATATCTAGCTAGCTAATTCATCTAACATTTTGACAAAAGTATAAAAAACTAATTCATCTAACATTAATTAATATATCTAATTCATCGAACTAGTATAAAAAACAATTCATCTAACATTAATATATCTAGCTAATTTCATCTAACATTTGACATTAATCTAATTAATTAATTCATCTAAAACCTTTGACATTTGACATTAATCTAATCTAATTAATTAATTCATCTAAAACCTTTGTATACAAAACAGAAAAACAGAAAAAACTAAAAACTAAAAACTAAAAACATAAAATCACATCTAAGTGTGTGTGTGTGTGTGTGCGTGCGCGGCCGGGCTTGGGGGCGGCCGGCTGGCCATATGCATGGCGGCTGGGGTTCTTATAGAGGGATGACGGGCTGGGGCGCGGCGAGGCGATGGGGGCGGCGACGGCGACGGGGCGGCGTCGTATGGGGCGGCGGCGAGACGACGACGACGGGGAC
>NC_057811.1:24652024-24706449 GCF_018294505.1 Triticum aestivum | reverse complement strand
AGAGGAGAAGTGGGAGATGAGAAACTGAATTTTTTCGAAGTGTTGTATATATAGAAGGCACCTTTAGTACCGGTGGTAGCCACCAACCGATACTAAAGGCCTGTTTTGGCCAGGCGGAGCGGCGGGAAGGGCACCCCTTTAGTACCGAGTGGTGGCTCCAACCGGTACTAAAGACCCCCCTTTAGTACCGATTGGAGCCGCGACCCGGTACTAAAGGGGGTGCGCTGACGCAGGTGTGGTGCGGAAGTTTAGTCCCACCTCACCTAGCGAAGAGCGGCCGCACCTGTTTAAAAGCCCCGGCGCGGGAGAGGTGTTGAACTCCTGTCTATAGCAGGCTTCTGGGCCTAACTCTACTGCTCTGCCCTGTGGGCCTATTGGGCCTGCATCCTGGCCCAACTAGAGGATGGGTTTCTAGTCGTATGCAGGCCGCTGTGGCCCAGTAGGCAGGCTTTTTTATTTATTTATTTTCTTTTTTTCTTCTTTTCTGCTTTATTTATTTTCTTTTATTTATTTCTGAGTTGTTTTTTGCTGTATTTAGAATTTATTTGTGAATATTTTTTCTTTAGGTTCAAAAAATTACAAACTTTCTGTTAGTGCCAGTAGTTTTCAAATTTGAATAGTTTAAATTTGAATTATTTGAAATTTGTGTGAATCACTAGTTTATGAATAACTTAATTTTAAAAATAGATATTTCAGTGATTCTTTTTGTTATGTTTAATATTAGTGTATTTTATCATTATATTCAATTTGGTAATACTTAGGTTATTTAAAAAATGAAATGCCTTTGTAACAGATGAGTTTTCGTCCGAAACCCTGATATTTCGAAAGAGATTGTCCATTTTGTACACGAAGTGCATCCAGTTTTTGCCGTAACCCTCTCTACTTTTTTGCACATGCTATGTGGGTGAAATTATGATACCATGCCAACTTTCAACCTTTTCAGAGTTCATTTGAAGTGTTTTTCAATTTCAGGGTCATTTAGGTGAAAAAACTAGTAAATGCATGAAAAATAGCAAATGAAGTCACAAAGGGTTGAAAATTGATGACGCGGCTTTGAATGGTGCATACTGAACGGACAAAATGTCTGGTGTTGTAATATGTAAAAAAAAATGCCTTTGTAACAGATGAGTTTTCGTCTGAAACCTTGATACTTCGAAAGAGATTGTCCATTTTGTACACGAAGTGCATCCATTTTTTGCCGTAACCATCTCAACTTTTTTGCACATGCTATATGTGGGTGAAATGATGATACCGTGCCAACTTTCAACCATTTCAGAGTTCATTTGAAGTGTTTTTCAATTTCAGGGTCATTTAGCTGAAAAAAACCAGTAAATGCATGAAAGAATTTGTTTGCACATATAAAATTTCTTCGCGTTTCAAATGCCAAAACACATAAGTACCCTAACTATTACAAAGATTCCCTCCGGTTTGTTCGAAGCGGGACTTTCAAGATATATAAGTCCGGAAACTCACTAGAGAAGGAAGTGATGACAGTGAAGCCGATCACATCCCAGAGTGGGATATTTGGGTGTGAAACTTTTTCTTTGCATGTGTCCCTTTGCACCGTAACCATGGACAATCTTCATCATTTAACTGGATGCTCGGGTCAATATTCACTGTGAATGGAGCAATTTCATCGAACTTTTCATAATGTTCTGACATGTCTGTCTTGTCATCCACTCCCATGATGTTTCTTTTCCCTGAAAGAACTATGTGGCGCTTTGGCTCATCGTATGATGCATGCGCTTCCTTATCTTTTGTTTTTCTTGGCTTGGTAGACATGCCCTTCACATAGAAAACCTGCGCCATATCATTGGCTAGGACGAATGGTTCGTCTGCATACGCAAGATTGTTGAGATGCACTGTTGTCATTCCGTACTGCGGGTCTTCCGTTACCCCGCCTCATGTCATATTGACCCATTTGCACCAAAACAAAGGGACCTTCAAACCACATCCATAGTCAAGTTCCCATATGTCCTCTATGTAACCATAATATGTTTCCTTTCCCGTCTTGGTTGCCGCATCAAAGCGGACACCACTGTTTTGGTTGGTGCTCTTCTTATCTTGGGCAATCGTGTCAAATGTATTCCCATTTATCTTGTACCCTTTGAAAGTCATTATATTCGAAGATGGTAACTGGGACAACAAGTACATGTCATCTTCAATAGCAGCGTCATGCATGGTACGTGTCTGCAACCAGCCGGCGAAAGTCCCCGTTTGTTCACGTGTAATCCAGTCGTCAGACTGCTCCGGGTGTTTGGAGCATAGAAAATTCTTGTGTTCGTCCATATACGGAGCCACCAAGGCGGAATGCTGTAGAACTTTGTAGTGTGCTTGAGTGAGAGAATGCCCGTCCATAAATATTATTTGATCCCCTCCTAGCGTGCCTTTTCCATCCAGTCTGCCCTTATGCCGCGATTCAGGAACACCAATCGGCTTAAGGCCAGGAATAAAGTCAATACAAAACTCAATGACCTCCTCATTTTCATGGCCCTTGGAGATGCTTCCTTCTGGCCTAGCACGGTTATGAACATATTTCTTTAAGACTCCCATGAACCTCTCAAAGGGGAACATATTTTGCAGAAATACAGGACCCAAACGTTAATCTCTTCGCATAGGTGAAGTAGGACGTGCGTCATGATGTTGAAGAAGGGTGGTGGGAACACCAAATTGAAACTGACAAGACATTGCACCAAATCATTCTCTAACCTTGGTATGATTTCTAGATCGATTACCTTCTGAGAGATTGCATTGAGGAATGCACATAGCTTCACAATGGCTAATCGAACGTTTTCCGGTAGAAGCCCTCTCAATGCAACCGGAAGCAGTTGCGTCCTAATCACGTGGCAGTCATGAGACTTTAGGTTCTGGAACTTTTCTCTGCCATATTTATTATTCCCTTTATATGCGATGAGAAGCTAGATGGTACCTTCATACTGAGCAGGCATTCAAAGAAGATTTCCTTCTCTTCTTTGGTAAGAGCGTAGCTGGCATGACCCTGATGTATGCCGTCTTTTCCGTGCATACGTTGCTGGTCCTCCCGTGCCTCGGGTGTATCTTTTGTCTTCCCATACACGCCCAAGAAGCCAAGCAGGGTCACACAAAGATTCTTCGTCACGTGCATCACGTCGATTGCGGAGCGGACCTCTAGGTCTTTCCAATAGGGCAGGTCCCAAAATATAGATTTCTTCTTCCACATGGGTGCGCGTCCGTCAGCGTCATTCGGAACAGGTTGTCCGCCAGGACCCTTTCCAAAGACTACCTTCAAATCCTTGACCATATCATGTACATCAGCACCAGTACGGTGGCGAGGCTTCGTCCGGTGATCCACCTCACCTTTGAAATGCTTGCCTTTCTTTCTTACGGGATGCCTGCTCGGAAGAAATCGACGATGTTCCAGGTACAAATTCTTCCTACAATTATCCAAATATATACTATCGGTATCATCCAAACAGTGCGTGCATGCGTGGTATCCCTTTTTTGTCTGTCCTGAAAGGTTACTGAGAGCAGGCCAATCATTGATGGTCACGAACAGCAACGCCTTTAGGTCAAATTCTTCCTGTTTGTGCTAAACCCGCGCACGTACACCTGTTCCATTCCATAGCTGTAAGAGTTCTTCAACTAATGGCCTTAGGTACACATCAATGTCGTTGCCGGGTTGCTTAGGGCCTTGGATGAGCACTTGCATCATAATGAACTTTCGCTTCACGCACAGCCAAGGAGGAAGGTTATGCATACATAGAGTCAAAGGCCATGTGCTATGGTTGCTGCTCTGCTCCCCAAAAGGATTAATGCCATCTGCGCTTAGACCAAACCATACGTTCCTTGCGTCACCCGCAAACTCCTCCATGTACTTTCTCTTGATTTTTCTCCACCGCGACCCGTCAGCGGGTACTCTCAACTTTCCATCTTTCTTACGGTCTTCTCTGTGCCATCGCATCGCCTTGGCATGCTCTTTGTTTTGGAAGAAACGTTTCAACCGTGGTATTATAGGAGCATACCACATCACCTTGGCAGGAATCTTTTTCCTGGGGCGCTCGCCCTCGACATCACCAGGGTCATCGCGACTGATCTTATAGCGCAATGCACCGCATACCGGGCACGCGTTCAAATCCTCGTACTAACCGCGGTAGAGGATGCAGTCATTAGGGCATGCATGTATCTTCTACACCTCTAACCCTAGAGGGTAGACAACCTTCTTTGCTTCGTACGTACTCTCGGGCAATTCGTTGTCCTTTGGAAGCATATTCTTTATCAATACTGTCGGTGTACAAAAAGAGGGGCATGCTTTTGTACCCCTTTACCTGTGCACGGGCAGTCGGAGCCGCGCCCACGGTCGCACCAAGTAGAACAGGGGAGGTGAGCCAAGGTAAGACCGAAGCCCAAGATAATCAGAGCAACACCAAGGCCGAGACCACAAGGAGCAGAGGGACGAAGCAGGTTCCCCCGGGAAGACCCTTGCTGGGGCAGCCTCAGCAGCCCCGGCAAGACCCTTGCCGGGGCAGCTCGCCCCACACCAACAGAGCGAGCCACCCTTGAGCCCACGGTCCCCAACGCCATCATCCACGTGGGGCCAGGGCTCGGGAAGGCACCTCTGTAGTGGCATGCAGATCTTTGTGAAGACATATTCAAGATCAGATGAGGATTAGAAGACGACGATCCTCGGCAAGATCCTTGCCGAGGAAGGCCACCAGACCCCCGGCAAGGCCCTTGTCGGGGACGACAGCGCGCCATGGCAAGACCCTTGCCGGGCCACACGGCAAGACCCTTGCCAGGCCACCCGACAAGGCCCTCGCCAAGGACGCCATCGAGGCCACCGCCAGGCCCACGCCAACCAAGCTTCCACCGCCGTTCACATGTAGCTGCCAGCCCAACCAGCTGGGTGGGCACCCGTGTGGCAACATGCAGCCCCCAGGCCAACTCATCGAGCGCCTGCGTGGCGGCATGCAGATCTTCGTGAAGGCTCCAAAACCGCGCCACCTCAGCTGCCTGCCTGCCTACATGGTGCCACACGCATCGCTGGCTAAGGCGCGTGTCAAAGTGAGGAGGAGCGGCGACGGATGGGACGGGCCTCGCCCCCCGTCCCCGATAAAGCAGGGGGACACCTAAGCTACGCATTAAAGGCGGCTTGTCCTTTCATACGCACGATAAGCTCAGGGCACTGTACGCCTTTCCACCTTCTGTGTGCCACTGTGGCAGCCCCTTCCCACTATAAAAGGAGGCCCATGGCATACTGGAGAAGGATTCGGCTCTTTCGAACCACGCACTCACCACAGCTAGTTCGAGAGCTCAAGAACTCTCTGAAATACACCCACCAAAGCAGGACTAGGGTTTTACGCATCCTCTCAGCCTGAACCTGGGTAAACGATCCTTGTGCTGTCTACTAGCCCTGCTCTTCTCGCAACTCCGCGCCCCGGCAACCGTAGTAGGGATTCTTGTGATCCCATAGGTGTCGTTCCACACCGACATCTTTGGCGCGCCAGGTAGGGGGCGCAATTGTGAGAATCTGGTCTAGTAGTAAGCCTAGCGGTTCTTCGTCGCCATGGCTCCCAAGAAGAAGACGGCCACGGCGATCGGCTCATTGGGAGCCGAACGGCCCGTGCCGGTGCGCACGAGCAGTGGATCGGTCGCGGACAGGACCCGGGCCGCGGTCCGCGAACACCAGCATCGCCCTGGCAGTCAGAGCCTGGCGAGCGGCGTCGTTCGCGCCCCAGATGACCGGCCGCACGTCGCCAGATCCAAAGACGGAGCTGGGCCCCCCGCAGGCGGCGCGGGGCCCTCCAGGGGTGTCATTGTGCCACCTCCGGGCGGCGCAGTGACCTCCAAGACGCCCACGCCGGCGACCACTGCACGCTCTTCCCATGGTGTGCGCGCCGAGCAGCGCCACCACGCTAGTGACCCTGGGCATCGCCCTGGGAAGAGCCATGTGCATCATCTGCGGGATGAAGGGGTTCAGCATGCCCGCCGAAGCGCTGGCGAAAATGGCACGCAGCCGCTGGGTCGTAACGGAGCTCCTTCTAACATAGTTAGAAGTCGAAGCGCGCCGCGATCCACGCAGCTGTCGCCGCCGCCCACGCCAGCAGAGCTTTGCCGCGCGCGCAGCTGCTCCTCGACTTCCCTCCTGTCGCAGAGAAGCTCGACGAGTGGAGGGCCACCATCCGGAGCCTCGTCGCCGTCGCCAACAAAGACGATCCATGACCAGCGGGGCCCTCAGGTCGGCGCTCCACCGAGCCACCACGTGCTAGCGCTGGGAGGACCGGGGGAGCTGCGGCCACGGTGCACTCTCCTCCTCCTCGCCAGCCGCCGCGGGTGTCTGCCCGTCGTGACGACGCTTGTGATAACATCTCTATAGTGTCGTCCGACCCGCGGACCCACCGCGACCAGCGCCAAGTTCTTCGAGAACGAGCTCACGAAGATGCTCGGACCACCATCGCGCGCCGGCGCGATACACGCCACCAGTCGGACAAGTGGGTGGGACCCGCTATGGACCACCCAGCACCGGGGGGCTCCGGCGGCCTACCTTACGAGGTGGGCTACCCGGCCTTCACCCGTGAGCTGCGGCAGTTCCAGTGGCCGTCCCACCGCACGTTCAATCCCGACGTCGGCGAGAAGTACACTGGCAATACCCATTCGTCCGAGTTCCTCAACATTTACACCATCGCGATGCAGGCTGCTGGAGTTCGCGACGACAAGGTGCTTGCCAACTATTTCCCGCTGGCACTGAAGCCCAATGTTATGTCCTGGTTGATGCACTTGCCGCCGGATTCCATTTTTTCTTGGTCGGATCTGTGCCATGAGTTCGTTGGCGCCTTCACAGGAGGCCACCAAGCTCATGGCTAGGCCAGTGATCTGCATATCATTCCCCAGAAGGAAGGGGAAACCCTGCGCAAGTTCATCCAGAGATTCAACCGGGTGCAGTACAACATCCCCAACGTTCATCCCGCCGCTGTGATCAGCACGTTCCACCAGAACGTGCGCAACCGCAAGATGCGCGAAGAGCTGGCGATGACCAAGGTTAAGGATGTGGCCGAGCTCTACTTCTGGCCGATAGGTGCGCCCGGGCTGACGAGGGAAGGAAGTAACCCGGCGAGGCGCCGGTGCGGAAACCGACTCTACCGATGAAGACGCCCCCACCCTGACGAAGAAGGGCCGGCGTCGCAACAGGAAACGCAAAGGCAAGGTCGTGCTTGCCGTTGAAGGATCTGACGACACCGGCGCTGCCAAGAAGGTCAAGGCAGATGCCCCCAGCAAGGAGATTGCCGGGTGCACCGCCTGCCGGGCCTTGGTAGCTACCGACAAGCCAGGAAGCTCCGGCAAGCAATATTGCAAGATCCACCGCACCAAGGGCCGCGACCTCCAGAACTGCCGACAAGTCGAGCTGCTTGCTGAGAAGCAAAAAGATGAGTACGAGAGGCGGGACAAGGAGAAGGACCTGGATGGTGCCAAGGGATCCGGTAAGAAGCGTGGTGGCCAAGGAGGCCGCCGCGGCAAGGACAACCAGCAAGAGAGGCCCGCCCAGGGCCGTGACAAGAAACAAGAAGACGATGATCACGACGAGGACGAAGTGTCCGGTGAGCAAGAGTTCCAGAAGGCTACGGAGGCCATGTGCGTCGATGGTGTCGGCTCGCTGCATACTTCTCACTGCCAGCTCAAGAAGTGGGCGCGTGAGATTACAGCAGCGGAGCCGTCGTTCGACGCTCAGAAGCCGCTGAAGTGGTCCAGCACGCCCCTCATCTTTGATGACTAGGACCACCCTCACCGCACTACCGCGGTCAGGTGTTTGCCATTGTTGGTCTCACCAACGATACACAACCTCAGGGTGAACAAGATGTTGGTTGACGGCGGGGCCAGCCTGAACCTGATCTCGCCTGTCGTGATCAAAAGATTGCAAATCCCTGATGGAGACCTCGGGGAAACGGGCACGTTTCAAGGGGTCAATCCGGGGAGGAGCCAGCCGATGGGGAAGGTCACACTACCCATGGCGTTTGGAGGAGAGTTGAACTACAGGACGGAGAGGATCATCTTCGACGTGACCGAGATCCCCTTGCCCTACAACGGGATCCTCGGCCGCCTGGCACTAGCCAAGTTCATGGCGGCGTCGCACTACGCCTACAACATGCTAAAGATGCCCGGGCCGCTGACCATCATCTCCGTCCCCTCCGACAAGAAGGCCGCATCGATCTACGCCGACCAACTCTACCAGGAAGCAGTTGCAGCAGCTACCGCCAAGGCACCTGCTCCTGCCGCTGAAGGCCCGGGAGGGAAGAATAAGCCTGGCAAGACCTCTCGCACCCACTCCGGCAAGCGCACCTCCTCGGAGTGTTGTGCTACCATCGAGGATGTGCCAGAGAGCTCTACCGACAAGAGCAAGAGATCCAGAGCCGAGCTGCCGCAGGCCAAGAAGGTGCCCGTCAGGGAGGATGGCATGGGAGGGGCCTTCACCATAGGCTCCACCCTTGACAGCAAATAGGAAGGCGCGCTCGTCACCTTCCCGCGGGCGAATGTCGACGTGTTTGCGTGGCAAGCATCCGACATCCCCGGTGTTCCCAGGGTGGTGATTGTGCACCACCTAGCTGTCTGCCCCGACGCGCGGCCCGTCAAGCAGAAGGTCAGAAAGCAGGCTCCGGAGAGGCAGGAGTTCATCACGGAGGAGATCAGGAAGTTGGAAGCGGCAGGTTTGGTGAGAGGAGTGCTCCACCCGACGTGGTTGGCCAATCCGGTAGTGGTGCGCAAGGCGAATGGGAAGTGAGGCTGTGTATTGATTACACAGATATCAATAAGGCTTGTCCTAAGGACCCCTTCCCATTGCCTTGCATCGACCAGATTGTTGACTCCACAGCCGGGTGTTATCTGTTATCATTCCTCAACGCCTACTCAGGCTACCAGCAGATCTTCATGACAAAAGAGGATGAAGAGAAGACAGCATTCATCACCCCATGTGGTACGTATTGCTTTTTACGGATGCCTTTCGGGTTGAAGAGTGCTGGCTCAACGTTCGCAAGAGCAGTCCAAATTGGTTTTGAACCTCAGCTCCATAGAAATATGGAGGCATACATGGATGACATAGTGGTCAAAACCAAGGACGGGCCAACTCTTGTGCAAGATCTGGAAGGGACATTTGCCAACCTGCGCAAGATCAACCTCAAACTGAACCCTGAGAAGTGTGTCTTCGGCGTTCCGTCCGGCAAGCTTCTCGGGTTCTTTGTGTCACAACGCGGGATCGAGGCAAACCCAGACAAGATCAAGTCTATTGAGCAGATTGAGGCGCCCAAGCGGATCAAAGATGTGCGTCGGCTCACCGGCTGCGTTGCCGCCATGAGCCGATTCATCTCCAAGTTCGTCGAGCGCGCCCTTCCCTTCTTCAAAATCTTGAAAAAGGCAGGCCCAATGGAGTGGACCCCAGAAGCCGAGGCAGCATTGCAGGATCTAAAGAAATACCTTTCCTCCACGCCAATACTGGTTGCACCTAAACCACAACAGCCGTTGCTGCTGTATCTGGCGGCGACGAATCAAGTGGTCAGCGCCGCGCTGGTGGTACCGAGGGAGGTCAACGAGGAGGCAGTGACGGCGGTAGAACCAGCAGATGGCAAGCCCAAAATTCCCCCGGCAGGGCCTCGTGCCGGCAAGGCAAGGCCCCCGGCAGAGTCTGATGCCGCCAAGGCAGTGCCTGCGCAGTCAAGTGAGGTGGTGCAGAAGAAGAAGATGATGCAGCACCCGGTTTACTTTGTCAGCTCCCTCTTGCAGGGAGCTAGATCGAGGTACTCTGGTGTGCAGAAATTGCTCTTCGGCCTCCTTATGGCCTCGAGGAAGCTGCGTCATTACTTCCAATCCCACGAGATCACTGTCGTCACCCACCTCCCGTTGCAACGGATACTGCACAACCCAGATGCGACTGGAAGGATTGTGGAATGGGCCTTGGAGTTGTCAAGCTTTGGTTTAAAGTTTGAAAGTACCTCGACAATTCAGAGCAGAGTCTTGGCGGAGTTCATTGCAGAATGGACCTCGACGCTTGACGAAGAAATCCAGGAGACCACTCTCCCCGGCAAGGAAGCAGACCGCGACTGGATCATGTACTTTGATGGGGCTTTCTCGCTGCAAGGCGCCGGTGCCGGTGTGCTGCTCGTCGCGCCCACCGGAGAGCACCTCAAGTACGTGATCCAAATGCACTTCCCTAGGGAGATGTCCACCAACAACACTGCTGAGTACGAGGGATTGCTCGCCGGTCTCAGGATCGCGGCAGACCTCGGGGTTAAGAAGCTCATCGTCAGGGGTGACTGGCAGCTTGTTGTTAGGCAGGTCAACAAGGATTACCAGAGCACATTGATGGAGGCCTACGTAGATGAGGTGAGGAAGCTGGAGGAACGCTTTGACGGTATCCAAGCGGAGCACATCCCCCGAATGGAGAACGACATCGCCGATTACCTGTCAAAGCATGCTGCATTCAAGCTACCTGTGGAACCAGGTACCTTTTTGCTCCGGTTAACTCAACCATCCGTCGAGCCATCAACGGGGCAGAACAAGCAGAGGAAGTCAGGCCCCGGCAAGTACTTTCCTACCGAGCCCCCTGGGCCCGCCGGCAAGGGTGCTACCGCGGACGCTGGGCCTGCCCAAGAGCAACTGGCTCCGGCAGGGCGTCAAGCCCTGGCCGTAGAGACAACCGCTCCCATGGCGGAAGAGATGCCTTTGGTCCTTGCCGTCGAGCCCCAGGCTCCGGCATGGGCACAGCATACCGTCCAATTCCTCCAAACAGGGGAGCTTCCTGAGGAGCAGGAAGAAGCGGAGAAAGTAGCCCGTCAGTCCGCCCTGTACCAGTTCGTCGATGACGTCCTGTACAGGAGAAGGCCGAACGATGTGAAACTAAATTGCATCCCCCGGGAGGAAGGACTGGAGCTGTTGGCAGAGATACATGGAGGCATATGTGGCTCCCACGTAGGGTCGAGGGCCCTTGCCGGAAAGGCGTTCTGGCAAGGTTTCTTCTGGCCCACCGCCCTCCAGGATGCGACGACACTAGTAACCAAGTGTGAAGCGTGTCAGTTCCATTCGAAGAAGCTTCATCAACCAGCTCAATCCCTTCAAACAATCCCTCTCTCGTGGCCATTCTCGGTCTGGGGGCTCGATATACTGGGCCCTTTCCCCCGCGCTGTCGGGGGCTTTGAGTACTTGTACGTTGCAATCGACAAGTTCACAAAGTGGCCGGAAGTGGAAGCAGTGAGAAAGGTGACTACTCAATCAGCCGTCAAGTTCTTCAAGGGACTGGTCTGCCGTTTTGGTGTGCCAAACAGAGTCATCACCGACAACGACACGCAGTTCACAAGCCACACCTTCATGCAATACATTCATGACCTCAGTAGCAAGGTCTGTTTTGCTTCCGTGGCACACCCACGGAGCAACGGCCAAGCGGAGTGGGGAAATGTAGAAGTGTTGCGAGGCCTGAGAACGAAGACCTTTGACAAGCTGCACAAGAGTGGAAGGCGCTGGATTGATGAGTTGCCGGCGGTTCTTTGGTCGATCAGGACGACGCCAAATCGAGCCACCAGCCAGACACCTTTTGCCCTGGTATACGGGGCAGAAGCAGTTCTCCCCACGGAACTCATATACGGGTCACCTCGAGTGCTTGCTTATGATGAGCTTGGGCAAGAGCAGTTGCGCCAAGATGACGCGACGCTCCTTGAGGAAGATCGTCTTCGGGCGGCTGTGAGAGCAGCACGCTACCAGCAAGCCTTGCGCCGCTACCATAGCCGCAAGGTTCATGCCTGAAGCTTTGAGGAAGGCGACCTTGTTCTTCGGCGCATTCAGTCGGCCAAGAATTCCAACAAGTTCACGCCGAAGTGGGAAGGCCCTTATCTGGTAATGCGAGTCACCAGGCCCGGCGCAGTCCGCCTGGAGACCGAAGATGCTGTCCCAGTGAGCAACTCCTGGAACATCGAGCATCTTCGCAAGTTTTACCCGTAAGGCACGGCTTGCCGGGCCACCCGGCAAGCCACCTTTTGTACAAGCTTTGTCGGCAAGGCATGTGACCCTTTGTACAAAGCCAGGCGCAGACCGTGAGCATAAATAAATGAAGCGCTGGCGCCCTAAGTCATAGCATGCATGCTAGGTCGAGTCTCTCTTGGTTAGGGTTGATATGGCTCAGCAGCGACTAACCCCTAGCTTAGAGGTCGAGTGCGCGTCTATCTGTTTTTCTTCTGTCCTCCTTTGGTTCGCAGGGCACATGAGCACTTCTGCCGAGCTACTTGGAAGGAAGAAAATGGACCGGCGTCCCGATCCCGGCAAGCC
The DNA here is from genome assembly GCF_018294505.1 of Triticum aestivum. Taxonomy (NCBI): domain Eukaryota; kingdom Viridiplantae; phylum Streptophyta; class Magnoliopsida; order Poales; family Poaceae; genus Triticum; species Triticum aestivum. The sequence goes on along the minus strand of NC_057811.1, from coordinate 24,694,173 downwards.
AGAGTTGCCGGGGGCTGCAAGCACAAGGATCCAACCGCGGCAAGATGAGATTGCCGGGGGCAGCAGATCCAGATAAGTTTTTTATCCTCTGTCATGCATTTCGGAACAGGACTGGGACATGTGAAACCTCGTTTTTATCTCTGGGCTGCCGTGCTCCCCTTTTTCTATACCTAAGGATAATTTCCTGGGTCCGGATTTGGTTGTAGCCGCGGTGGCAAGGAGGTAGAACAAGCAGCCTAAAGCCAACTTCATCCCTGCCTCCGCCAAGAGCGCGAGAACGGTCGAGTGGAGTGGGGGGACGACAAGGCCTGTTGCTGGGCGAAAAACGTTTATCTTAAACAGTAACAAGGATTCGCTCCTTGTCGCGGGATTTACCCACGAACAAAAACCCGGCAAGCATCCCTTTTTCATTAAAAACATCCCATACAGGTATAGTTCATACGGAATGAAAAACATGAGCAAGGGGATTACAAGTTCTAAATTTAACAAGGCCCGAAGGCTTACAGACTAAAAAAGAGATAAGATGCCCGTAATCCCTTTCTTGTCCCTCTCCTCAGGAGGCAGGTCAAGAAGGCTAAAGGGCAAAAGGGGCGCCTAGGTGAGCTACGAGCAGCAGAAAACACCAAGAGAACACCTCGGTGGCCGCCCACGGGCGGGCCGGTGATGACGGTGCCGGGAAAGGAGCTGGAAGACGAGGCGGCATGACCGACAATACGCGATGAAGGCGTCGGTGCCCGCATACTCCGAGTTGACGGCCTTGCCGCCCGCCCTCTTCCTCTTTCGCAGCCTCCCAACACCAGCCGCCCAAGGAGACGGCCCCGAGAAGTTCAAGGAGCTGGCCCCATCCCCGGCAAAACTCTGCCGGAGGAGCGGCCAGGTGCAGATGCTGCTGCTGCCGCACCCGCCTAGGTGCGGGGCATCCGACGCCTAGTCGGACTCGTCCCCGTCATCTGCCCCGCTGTCCTCCTCGTCACTTTCGCTCGAGGAAGAGCTTCCATTGTCGGAATCTCCGTCGGAGGAGCTCTCCACGCAGCACTTCAGGCGAGTCCCGAAGTCTCCGAACTCCTTGACGGAGAGCAGGCCGTCCTCCGTTAATTTGAAGTAGAGGACGAGCCCCGCCGTCAGGCTGTGGATGCAAACGAACATCTTCCATCCGCGACGGAGGTACATGACACGAGGAGCCGGGAAGGCGACGTCGACCCGCGTGCGACAATTGTTCCTTCTTCGGTCTCCCTCCACTCCCCATTCCCACAACCCCTCATGTGCAATCTGAGGGATTGGGGCCGGTCATGCTCCTTCTCCCAAGCAAACGGGGCGGGAAGATGGAGACGGCGACGCGGAGGCCGACGCAGCCTAATGAAGAACTCGCGGGGCTGGTCTCCCACATGGCCTTCCATCGGGAAAGGCATCATTGGCGGGGGCGAAGCCGGCGTGCCGCCCCGTCCTCCTCTTCCCCGAGCACTACGACCTCTGCCCTGGCCTCGCCCCCTCCCCCTTCCCCTCGCGGCCGGTTCCACCACCACGGGATCAGGAGGAGGAGGGACGCGCTGTCGAGCGGCGACCCTCGCCGCCACCGTCAAGGGACCCGGGTTCCCTTTCTCCATGGCGAGTGAAAGGAAGAAGCAGAAGCAAGAGGAGATAGATGACAGAAGAATGCGGGACGCCATCCCCCCTTCCCCCTCTTTATAAAGGGGCGGGGTCGGGGCTCGGCCGCCCCGCTCGGCCAATCCAGCCACCGGAGGCGCAGGGAATCAGGACCGACCCGCTGCCCCAACCAGCGACGACCCTTTTTCCCGCCTCCACCGCTTGCCACCCCAGGCGCATGAAGGACGCGTGGCGGACATGTAGAACTGAGGGTACGGGTGAAGCAACATCTCCCCACCCCGTGATCGTGGGGAGTGGACGCCTTGAAGACCGCGACCCAGCCCCGTTCAGTAAATGAGCCACGCCTCCACGGCTCCCTCTTTTTACGGGGAAGGCGCGAGCCACCTCTTTACTGCGATATGACGCATGCGTGTGGAAACCGCTCCACGCATGCCGCCCACGTCACGCACGCCCCTCCACGCCGCGTGCATGGGTCGTGGGAAGCGCAGCGCGCGAAAAGTCTTACCACGGTAAAAACCGCCCCGCCTGCCCGCGCACCGTTTTCGGCCTGGCCCAACAACGTGTCGCGCTTATGTGTGGCCCAGGCCCGGGGGCTCCTGTCGGTGTACAAAAAGAGGGGCACGCTTTTGTACCCCTTTACCTATGCACGGGCAGTCGGAGCCACGCCCATGGTCGCACCAAGCAGAACAGGGGAGGTGAGCCAAGGTAAGACCGAAGGCCAAGATAATCAGAGCAACACCAAGGCCGAGACCACGAGGAGCAGAGGGACGAAGCAGGTTGCCCCGGCAAGACCCTTGCCGGGGCAGCTCGCCCCACACCAACAGAGCGAGCCACCCTTGAGCCCACGGTCCCCAACGCCATCATCCACGTGGGGCCAGGGCTCGGGAAGGCACCTCTGTGGTGGCATGCAGATCTTTGTGAAGACATATTCAAGATCAGATGAGGATTAGACGACGACGATCCTCGGCAAGATCCTTGCCGAGGAAGGCCACCAGACCCCCGGCAAGGCCCTTGTCGGGGACGACAGCACGCCACGGCAAGACCCTTGCCGGGCCACCTAGCAAGGGCCTCGCCAAGGATGCCAGCGAGGCCACCGCCAGGCCCACGCCAACCAAGCTTCCACCACCGTTCACATGCAGCTGCCAGCCCAACCAGCTGGGCGGGCACCCGCGTGGCAACATGCAGCCCCCCAGGCCAACTCATCGAGCGCCTGCGTGGCGGCATGCAGATCTTCGTGAAGGCTCCACCACCGCGCCACCTCAGCTGCCTGCCTGCCTACATGGCGCAGCACGCATCGCTGGCCAAGGCGCGTGTCAAAGCGAGGAGGAGCGGCGACGGATGGGACGGGCCTCGCCCCCGTCCCCGATAAAGCAGGGGGACACCTAAGCTACGCATTAAAGGCGTTTTGTCCTGTAATACACGCGATAAGCTCAGGGCACTGTACGCCTTTCCACCTCCTGTGTGCCACTGTGGCAGCCCCTTCCGACTATAAAAGGAGGCCCATGGCATATTGGAGAAGGATTCGGCTCTTTCGAACCACGCATTCACCACAGCTACTTCGAGAGCTCAAGCACTCTCTGAAATACACCCACCAAAGCAGGACTAGGGTTTTACGCATCCTCGAGGCCCGAACCTGGGTAAACGGTCCTTGTGCTGTCTACTAGCCCTGCTCTTCTCGCAACCCCGCGGCCCGGCAACCGTAGTAGGGATTCTTGTGATCCCATAGTTGTCGTTCCACACCGACAAATACCAACAACTTTCCAAATCCCTTGTGAGATACACCATTCCCTGCCTTCCATTGCAGCAATTCCAGTGTGGTGCCCAGCTTTTTCTTGTCAGCTTCGCAATTCGGGTACAACAATTTCTTGTGATCCTCTAACATGCGCTGCAACTTCTTCTTCTCCTTTTCACTTGCACAGTTTCTCTTTGCATAGGCAATGGCCCGACCTAGATCATCAGCGGGCTCATCTGATGCCTCTTCTTCAGCTTCTTCCCGCATTGCCGGCTCAGCTTCTTCCCCCATTGTTGTACCATCGTATTCAGGGAACCCATGGCCAGGATAGCTGTCGTCGTCCTCTTCTTCTTCATTGTCTTCCATCATAACCCCTCTTTCTCCGTGCTTGGTCCAAACATTATAGTGGGGCATGAAACCTGACTCAAACAGGTGGATGTGAATGATTTTCAACTTAGAGTAATTCCGATCATTCTTACAGCCAGCACATGGACAAGGCATAAAACCATCCGCCCGCTTGTTTGCCTCAGTTGCAATCAAGAAAGTATGCACGCCATTAATGAACTGGGAAGAGCATCGGTCATCGTACATCCATTGCCGACTCATCTTTATTACACAACACCGAAAAGACCAAATTAATACAAGTTCATACAACACTTAAATGCAACATACAAATAACTCTCTAGCTAAAGCATTGAAATACATAAACAAATGCAATCAAGATCGCAACTAAGGTAACAATTGATCCAATAGAATAATGATACCAAGCCTCACTATCAATGGCATATTTTCTAATCTTTCTAATCTTCAAACGCATTTCTCCATCTTGATCTTGTGATCATCGATGACATCGGCAACATGTAACTCCAATTCCATCTTCTCCCCCTCAATTCTTTTCAATTTTTCTTTCAAATACTCGTTTTCTCTTTCAACTAAATTTAACCTCTCGACAATAGGGTCGGTTGGAATTTCCGGTTCACATACCTCCTAGATAAAAATATCTATGTCAACTTGATGGGCATAATTTGTCATGAACACGAAATGCAACAAATAGTTTTAAAAGAGAATATACCACATCCGAATCATAACACGGACGAGGGCCGACCGGGAAGGATATCAAAACCATGGCACTATGTATAACAAACAACGTACGAGTAACATAATTATACAAGTAACTATATATCTAAATCACACAAACAAGATTTTTTTACATAAAAAATATTAGAACAAGAGGCTCACCACAAGGTGGTGCTGGCGATAGGAAGGTGCGGACGATCGACTGTGGTTAGGAAGGAGACGGGAAGGCACTAAGAAAACCACACCTACATATGCAAACTAAGAGTTATTTTGAGCTCAAATTGCATATAAATCAAATAAACTACCACACATGATTCCTCCCAAATTACTAAAACCCACAAATTAATGACTATATAAAGCATTCAAGAGCTAATCTAGCAATGAGAGATGAAAGGACAAAGTTGCTTACCTTTGTGATCACTTGAATGGATGGGGGCCTTCAAATCTTGACAAAATTTGGGCAAAATGTGTGATGAGCTCGAGGGTAGAGGGGAAGAACAAAGAGGAGAGGGGAAAGGGAAAAAACAAAGCGAGCTCGGGTGGATGAAGGGTTTATATAGGACGCCCTTTAGTACCGGTTCGTGGCAAGAACCGGTACTAAAGGTGCTGGAGGGGCCCCAGTCTGACAACATCCTGCCACCACTCTCTTTAGTACCGGTTCGTGGCACGAACCGGTGCTAAAAGTTCGGCACGAACCGGTACTAATGAGAGCGGCCCGCCTAGCCATTGGAACCGGCACTAATGGTTACATTAGTGCCGGCTCAAATACAAAACGGGACTAATGAGCTGAACATTTGACCCTTTTTCTACTAGTGATACTAGGGACTCTCTGTTTTGTCTATGTATTCACACATGTACTAAGTTTCTGGTTAATACAATTCTAGCATGAATAATAAACATTTATCATGATATAAGGAAATATAAATAACAACTTCATTATTGCCTCTAGGGCATATTTCCTTCGGTCTCCCACTTGCACTAGAGTCAATAATCTAGTTCACATCGCCATGTGATTTAACACCAATAGTTCACATCTTTATGTGATTAACACCCATAGTTCACATCGCCATGTGACCAACACTCAAAAGGTTTACTAGAGTCAATAATATAGTTCACATCGCTATGTGATTAACACCCAAGAGTAATAAGGTATGATCATGTTTTGCCTGTGAGAGAAATTTTAGTCTACGGGTTTGCAATATTCAGATCCATATGTATTTTGCAAATTTCTATGTCTACAATACTCTCGGCTACCTCTTGAGCACTGCGTTGGTTTTCCCTTGAAGAGGAAAGGGCGATGCAGCAAAGTAGCGTAAGTATTTCCCCCAGTTTTTGAGAACCAAGGTATCAATCCAGTAGGAGGCCACACGCAAGTCCCTTGTACCTACACAAACAAATAAGAACCTTGCAACCAATGCGATAAAGGGTTGTCAATCCCTTCACAGCCACTTGCAAAAGTGAGATCTGATAGAGATGATAAGATAATATTTTTGGTATTTTTATGATAAAGACTAAAAGTAAAGAAAGCAAAATAAACGGCGCCAGAAATAGCTTGTTGACGGGAAATTAATATGATGGAGAATAGACCCGGGGGCCATAGGTTTCACTAGTGGCTTCTCTCAAGAGCATAAGTATTACGGTGGGTAAACAAATTACTGTCGAGCAATTGATAGAATTGAGCATAGTTATCAGAATATCTAGGTATGATCATGTATATAGGCATCACGTCCGTGACAAGTAGACCGACTCTTTCCTGCATCTACTACTATTACTCCACACATCAAACGCTATCCAGCATGCATCTAGAGCATTAAGTTCATAAGAATGGAGTACCGCTTTAAGCAAGATGACATGATGTAGAGGGATAAACTCATGCAATATGATATAAACCCCATCTTTTTATCCTCGATGGCAACAATACAATACGTGTCGTTTCCCCTACTGTCACTGGGATCGAGCACCGCAAGATTGAACCCAAAGCTAAGCACTTCTCCCATTGCAAGAAAGATCAATCTAGTAGGCCAAACCAAACTGATAATTTGAAGAGACTTCCAAAGATAACCAATCATACATAAAAGAATTCAGAGAAGATTCAAATATTGTTCATAGATAATCTTGATCATAAACCCACAATTCATCGGATCTCGACAAACACACCGCAAAAGAAGATTACATCAAATAGATCTCCAAGAGAATTGAGGAGAACTTTGTATTGAGATCCAAAGAGAGAGAAGAAGCCATCTAGCTAATAACTATGGACCCGAAGGTTTGAGGTAAACTACTCACACATCATTGGAGAGGCTATGGTGTTGATGTAGAAGCCCTCCGTGATAAATTCCCCCTCCGGCGGGACGTCGGAAAAGGCCCCAAGATGGGATCTCACGGGTACAGAAGGTTGCGGCGGTGGAATTAGGTTTTCGTGGTGCTCCTCGATGGTTTGGGGGTACGTAGGTATATATAGGAGGAAGAAGTAGGTCGGTGGAGCCACGAGGGGCCCACGAGGGTGGAGGGCACGCCGAGGGGGTATGCGCGCCCCCTGCCTTGTGGTCTCCTCGGTGATTTCTTGACGTCCACTCCAAGTCCTCTGGATCACGTTTGTTCCAAAAATAACTCTCCCGAAGGTTTCATTCCGTTTGGACTCCGTTTGATATTCCTTTTCTGCGAAACACTGAAATAGGCAAAAAAAAACATCAATTTGGGCTGGGCCTCCGGTTAATAGGTTAGTCCCAAAAATAATATAAAAGTGTATAAATAAGCCCATTAAACATCCAAAACAGAATATATAATAGCATAGAGCAATCAAAAATTATAGATACGTTGGAGACGTATCAAGCATCCCCAAGCTTAATTCCTACTCGTCCTCGAGTAGGTAAATGATAAAAACAGAATTTTTGATGTGGAATTCTACTTAGCATATTCTTCAATGTATTTCTCTCTATTGTGGCATGAATGTTCAGATCCGAAAGATTCAAGATAAAAGTTTAATATTAACATGAAAATAATAATACTTCAAGCATACTAACAAAGCAATCATGTCTTCTCAAAATAACATGGCCAAAGAAAGCTATCCCTACAAAATCATATAGTCTGGCTATGCTCTATCTTCACCACACAAAGTATTTAAATCATGCACAACCCCGATGACAAGCGAAGCAATTGTTTCATACTTTTGGTGTTCTCAAACTTTTTCGATCTTCACGCAATATATGAGCGTGAGCCATGGACATAGCACTATTGGTGGAATAGAACGGTGGTTGTGGAGAAGACAAAAAGGAGAAGATAGTCTCACATCAACTAGGCGTATCAACGGTCTATGAAGATGCCCATAAATAGATATCAATGTGAGTGAGTAGGGATTGCCATGCAACGGATGCACTAGAGCTATAAGTGTATGAAAGCTCAACAAAAGAAACTAAGTGGGTGTGCATCCAACTCGCTTGCTCACGAAGACCTAGGGCATTTTGAGGAAGCCCATCATTGGAATATACAAGCCAAGTTCTATAATGTAAAATTCCCACTAGTATATGAAAATGACAACATAGGAGACTCTCTATCATGAAGATCATGGTGCTACTTTGAAGCACAAGTGTGGAAAAAAGGATAGTAGCATTGTCCCTTCTCTCTTTTTCTCTCATTTTTTATTGGGCCTTCTCTCTTTTTTTATGGCCTCTTTTTTTATTTATTTAGTCCGGAATCTCATCCCGACTTGTGGGGGAATCATATTCTCCATCATCCTTTCCTCACATGGGACAATGCTCTAATAATGATGATCATCACACTTTTATTACTTACAACTCAAGAATTACAACTCAATACTTGGAACAAATTATGACTCTATGTGAATGCCTCCGGCGGTGTACCGGGTTATGCAATGAATCAAGAGTGACATGTATGAAAGAATTATGAAGGTGGCTTTGCCACAAATACAATGTCAACTACATGATCATGCAAAGTAATATGACAATGATGAAGCATGTCATAATAAATGGAACGGCGGTAAGTTGCATGGCAATATATCTCGGAATGGCTATGGAAATGCCATAATAGGTAGGTATGGTGGCTGTTTTGAGGAAGGTATATGGTGGGTATATGGTACCGGCGAAGAGGTGCGCGGTATTAGAGAGGCTAGCAATGGTGGAAGGATGAGGCTGCGTATAATCCATGGACTCAACATTAGTCATAAAGAACTCACATACTTACTGCAAAAATCTATTAGTTATCGAAACGAAGTACTACGCGCATGCTCCTAGGGGGATAGATTGGTAGGAAAAGACCATCGCTCGTCCCCGACCGCCACACATAAGGAATACAATCAATAAATAGATCATGCTCCGACTTCATCACATAATGGTTCACCATACGTGCATGCTACGGGAATCACAAACTTTAGAACAAGTATTTCTCAAATTCACAACTACTCAACTAGCATGACTCTAATATCACCATCTTCATATTTCAAAACAATTATCAAGTATCAAACTTCTCTTAGCATTCAATGCACTTTATAGTTTTTATCTTGGATGCCTATCATATTAGGACTAATTTTATAAACAAAGCAAATTACCATGCTGTTCTGAAGGACTCTCAAAATAATATAAGTGAAGCATGAGAGATCAATAATTTCTATAAAATATAACCACCGCCGTGCTCTAAAAGATATAAGTGAAGCACATAGAGTATTCTAACAAATTCCGAATCATGTGTGCCTCTCTCAAAAGGTGTGTACAGCGAGGATGATTGTGACAAACTAAAAATCAAAGACTCAAATTATACAAGACGCTCCAAGCAAAACACATATCATGTGGTGAATAAAAATATAGCTCCAAGTAAAGTTACCGATAGACGAAGACGAAAGAGGGGATGCCTTCCGGGGCATCCCCAAGCTTAAGCTTTTGGTTATCCTTGAATTTTACCTTGGGGTGCCATGGGCATCCCCAAGCTTAGGCTCTTGCCAATACTTGTTCCATAATCCATCAAATCTTTACCCAAAACTTGAAAACTTCACAACACAAAACTTAACAGAAACTCTTGTGAGCTCTGTTTGCGAAAGAAAAGAAAACACCACTTCAAGGTACTGTAATGAACTCATTCTTTAATTATATTGGTGTTAACTTACTGTATTCCAACTTCTCTATGGTTTATAAACTATTTTACTAACCATAGACTCATCAAAATAAGCAAACTACACACGAAAAACAGAATCTGTCAAAAACAGAACAGTCTGTAGTAATCTGTAACTAACGCAAACTTCTGGAACTCTAAAAATTCTACCAAAATAGGAAGACCTAGATAATTTGTTTATTGATCTTCTGCAATTGGAATCAGTATTATATCACGTTCTGGTAATTTTTAACAATTGTTTTCGTGAACAGAAAGTTTCTGGAATTTTCAGCAAGATCAAATAACTATCATCCAAGAAGATCCTATAGGTTTAACTTGGCACAAACACTAATTAAAACACAAAACCACATCTAAACAGAAGCTAGATGGATTATTTATTCCTAAACATAACGAAAAAGCAAAAAACCTAAAAATAAAATTGGGTTGCCTCCCAACAAGCGCTATCGTTTAACGCCCCTAGCTAGGCATAAAAGCGAGGATGGATCTAGGTATTGCCATAATAATGGTAAGGTAAATCATGAAAACTCCTTTCATATTCTCTACGTTCAGCAGCAAGTTTCCTTTGTGGCAAGCAAAAGTAATCAAAGGGGTTATTTTTAATAGGACAAAAGTCCCCAAGATCAAGCTCGGGAGGTATGGGTTCCTCCCTTGGCCCCTTATATTGCACAACCAATTCATCATTACAAGCGTTCTTTTGACAAAAAGTCATGAGTCTTTGCTCAAGAGAAAAACCTAACACATTATTCTGAATAGCAAAGTCGCCATTAAGTTCAGAAATTCTATCAACCAAAACATCGGTAGGAACCTTTTTTCTAAGGTTTTCATTATAGGCAACATGATCCAAAGATTGTAAACGCATTATGTCTTCTTGATTAAAAAGGATAGCTTCTATGGGAGGATTACCAGCATCCACCCTATAATGCGCAAAAATTTCTTTAGCCTCTTTCATTATAAATCTGAACTCATGGGCCAAAAAGATAGTAGCCGCACGCTTAACAGAAGAGTACTCAATATTAGAAAATTCTAGGAAAATTCTTTGTATGCAAGGATGCATATGTAGAAATTGCCTTTCAAGTTCAACTACGAGCAAAGATATCGCATCCGCAAGGCTACTAGTTCTATGAAGAATAGAGCCACCCATGATGGGAAAGCACCGGCACAAGTAAAGAAATCTTGAATAACTCCTTTCCCAATAATATTACCACTACCGACTCAAAACCTTTTAGTATGTAAGATAGTAGGTTCCTCAAGAGGATCATCGAAGGCATCAAAGTTTTCCCATGTTATTATTATTGCCTTCACTAGCGATAACCTCCCCAGATTCAGACATGGTGAAAGAAAAGCGACCGGAAAAGAGGGCGAATAAAACGGCAAGGGTGAAGTGGGGGAGAGGAAAACGAGAGGCAAATGGCAAATAATGTAATGCGAGGGATAAGAGTTTGTGATGGGTACTTGGTATGTTGACTTGTGCGTAGACTCCCCGGCAACGGCGCCACAAATCCTTCTTGCTACCTCTTGAGCACTGCGTTGGTCTTCCCTTGAAGAGGAAAGGGTGATGCAGCAAAGTAGCGTAAGTATTTCCCTCAGTTTTTGAGAACCAAGGTATCAATCCAGTAGGAGGCCACACGCAAGTCCCTCGTACCTACGCAAACAAATAAGAACCTTGCAACCAACGCGATAAAGGGGTTGTCAATCCCTTCAGGGGCACTTGCAAAAGTGAGATCTGATAGAGATTATAAGATAATCTTTTTAGTATTTTATGATAAAGACTAAAAGTAAAGAAAGCAAAATAAACGGCGCCAGAAATAGCTTGTTGACGGGCAATTAATATGATCGAGAATGGACCCGGGGGCCATAGGTTTCACTAGTGGCTTCTCTCAAGAGCATAAGTATTACGGTGGGTAAACAAATTACTGTCGAGCAATTGATAGAATTGAGCATAGTTATGAGAATATCTAGGTATGATCATGTATATAGGCATCACGTCCGTGACAAGTAGACCGACTCCTGCATGCATCTACTACTATTACTCCACACATCGACCGCTATCCAGCATGCATCTAGAGTATTAAGTTCATAAGAACGGAGTAACGCTTTAAGCAAGATGACATGATGTAGAGGGATAAACTCATGCAATATGATATAAATCCCATATTTTTATCCTCGATGGCAACAATACAATACGTGTTGTTTCCCCTACTGTCACTGGGATCGAGCACCGCAAGATTGAACCCAAAGCTAAGCACTTCTCCCATTGCAAGAAAGATCAATCTAGTAGGCCAAACCAAACTGATAATTCGAAGAGACTTGGAAAGATAACCAATCATACATAAAATAATTCAGAGAAGATTCAAATATTGTTCATAGATAATCTTGATCATAAACACACAATTCATCGGATCTCGACAAACATACCGCAAAAGAAGATTACATCGAATAGATCTCCAAGAGAATCGAGGAGAACTTTGTATTGAGATCCAAAGAGAGAGAAGAAGCCATCTAGCTAATAACTATGGACCCGAAGGTCTGAGGTAAACTACTCACACATCATCGGAGAGGCTATGGTGTTGATGTAGAAGCCCTCCGTGATCAATGCCCCCTCTGGCAGGACGCCGAAAAAGGCCCCAAGATGGGATCTCACGGGTACAGAAGGTTGTGGCAGTGGAATTAGGTTTTTGTGGTGCTCCTCGATGGTTTGGGGGTACGTAGGTATATATAGGAGGAAGAAGTAGGTCGGTGGAGCCACGAGGGTGGAGGGCGCGCCTAGGGGGGTAGGCGCGCCCCCTGCCTCGTGGCCTCCAAGTCCTCTGGATCATGTTTGTTCCAAAAATAACTCTCCCGAAGGTTTCATTCCGTTTGGACTCCGTTTGATATTCCTTTTCTGCGAAACACTAAAATAGGCAAAAAAACAAACAATTTGGGCTGGGCCTCCGGTTAATCGGTTAGTCCCAAAAATAATATAAAAGTGTATAAATAAGCCCATTAAACATCCAAAACAGAATATATAATAGCATGGAGCAATCAAAAATTATAGATATGTTGGAGACGTATCACTCTCCATGGAGCTACTCTAGCTAATTGCTCCCACTTTCAATATGTATCTAGATTGAGACTTAGAGTCATCCGAATCGGTGTTAGAGCTTGCATCGACGTAACTCTTTAGGATGAACTCTTATATCACCTCCATAACTGAGAAATATTTCCTTAGTCCTCTAACGATAATTTTGACCGCTGTCCAGTGATCTACTCCTAGATCAGTATTGTACTCCCTTGCCAAATCATGCTAAGGTATACAATAGGTCTGGTACACAGCATAACATACTTTGTAGAACCTATGACTAAGGCATAGGGAATGACTTTTCATTTTCTTTTCTATTTTCTGCCGTGGTTGGGTTTTGAGTCTTTTCTCAACTTTACACCTTGCAACATAGGCAAGAACTCCTTCTTTGACTGTTCCATTTTGAACTACTTCAAAACTTGACAAGGTATGTACTCATTGAAAAAACTTATCAAGCGTCTTGATCTATATCTATAGATCTTGATGCTCAATATGTAAGCAGCTTTACCAATGTCTTTCTTTGAAAACCTCCTTTCAAACACTCCTTTATGCTTGCCAGAAAATTCTACATTATTTCTGATCAACAATATGTCATTCACATATACTTATCAGAAATGATGTAGTGCTCCCACTCACTTTCTTGTAAATACAGGCTTCACCGCAAGTCTGTATAAAACTATATATGCTTTGATCAACTCATCAAAGCGTATATTCTAACTCCGAGATGCTTGCACCAGTCCATAGATGGATCGCTGGAGCTAGACCACTTTGTTAGCACCTTTAGGATTGACAAAACCTTCCTGCACTAGTGCAGAACCGGGCTATAGCACCGGTTCGTAAGGCCCTTTAGTGTCGGTTCTGTAACCGGCATTAAAGGGTGGGGACCAAAGGCCCCCCCTTTAGTACCGGTTCTACACGAACTGCTGCTAAAGGGGCACCACGTGGCACGAGCCAGCGCCGGGGGCGGGGAGCCCTTTAGTACCGATTGGTAACACCAACCTGTACTAAAATGTTTGGGGGGTTTTGGATTCATGATTTTTTCCCTTTAATTTTGCGTTTTCCATTTAATTCTTTTTCATTTGCTGGTATTTTACGATACTACATATTGTACATGTTATGCATATATATAAATAGAATTTCTCGTAGAACCGATCATATATATATATATCATCGAATGTCTCACAACCACCATTATTCACACATACACATGTATATATATATGCAATTAGGTATATATACAATTTCTCCTACATGTTGCCTTCGGAGCCAGTGGCATTTGCCTTGGTGCCTTCGGAGCACGATGACAATTGGGAGTGGTTCATGGGGGCGGTAGCGGGTAATGGTATTCTCCTTTGGGATCTATGACCTGGTCGAGCAAAACTCCCGCTATTTCCTCTTGTAGTGCTCGTATGCGCTCCGTTTGTAGGAGCTGCTCCCGCACCTCTTTGGACAGTTAAGAAGGAGATCAATATGCATGTGTATTAGTTGTGTGACTAGATATCGATAATGATGTAAAAATTGTGAATAGTGTTCTGGCAAACGTATCCATAGCTGTCTATCAGATTTGCTCCTTTCAGACGCCATCATGCGAATGTTCTCGCAAATGTAGTATGCACACACTTCAGTCCCCGGCGCCTGCTTCAGGGCCTTTACGAGAATAGAATTTAATCAGATAATAATTAATCAAGCATGACAATTAATGGTATTGAAACAAGAATTGAATAGATGGTAGCTAGCTAATACTACTTAATTACTTACCTTGGGTCGAAACCAATACAGCTTTTTTCGCCATTGGTCTGGAGTCACGTTGATGAACTTTTCCCAAGCCCTGCCCGGCGGCAAAGAAAATGAATAAAGGAGTTATTAAATAGTTGATATCAGGAAATGATGAACTAAAGAGGCCGAGATGTAGTTAATAATGATTGAAATTACCTGTCGACTATCCCCTTCAAGATTGAGTAGTCACTTTGTTTATTATGTAGTGAGTCCAGTACTTCAACTGTTCCTTCTTCAACTTTAATGATTAACAAGATCCAGTGGTAACTGCATGCGCACACGTTTGCATGTCTTAATTAAGCGGGCATGTGCATATACACTCATCAACTATACCCTAAACCCTATACACTTAATTATTAACATCTAGCTAGCTAGTAAGCAAAAACAGAATTTGTAGTACAAGATAGTGTGACTCACAGGAAGTTGTAAGGAAGTAGTATATCTTCATTGGTATTGAGGCGCTTCAAGAACTCTAGCATTTTTTTTCTCTACATCTGCTTTATGCCATTCCAATTTCCATGTGTCTTCATTAACGGTATTTGGGTCAATGAACCCAATGCCATAGCGTCCAGCTTTTTCATTTCATAGATCTTCATCCTGCATAATACCACAGAAAAGAATATAGTGAGGATAATTAAAGGTAATGATCGATCAATGAGCACTACAGCTATCTTGAGACTTAAATTACAGAAATAAATCACTTACAGACAATAGCAACCGACGAGTGCTTCTTGATTGAATAACTATAATAGTTTTGAATACTCAACGGACAGAGCTAGCGGATGGAAGTAATGCTATTCCTTGAACGTTCACCATGAGGGACTCTCGATTGGAACTCTTGGTAATTTTCATGTACCAATCATGTAATTCATACATTCTCGTTGGGAGGTTCTTGACCTCCTCAGTCTCGACCAAAGGTTCGCCGCGGACATATTTCCGTTTTATGACCTCCTCTCTAAGCGGAGACATGGGCTCGATCTCAAGGAGTTGTCCAACAGTGATACCGAGCATTTCAGCCTGCCTTCTATGCTCGTTGGTTATTACCAGTTGACCGGCACCGGTACTCTCATGTGTTGGTACAACAAGCGGGGGGATCGATTGCGTCGCCTGCTTTCCTAGCTGGGGAATGGTTTTCCCGCTTTTTTGCCAGCTGCTAGGCTCGAGTTCGAGCTCGACTCCTTTTGTAGTCCTGCCCGATGTGCCTTCCTAATTTGGCGCACATAGTCTAAGTCAACAGGCTTGGGAGCTGGTTTTCTTGCCATATGAATAAAGTGGTCAACGACTTTCTCAGGCACTTTCTCCTTTGGCGGTGGTGGCGGTTTCGGTCCAAAATGGGCGTCCACTTGGGCCTTCACTATGGCTGTGTTTTGCTCCTTGGTCATGTCGTAAGGCCTCTGAGGAAGAGGAGTGAGGCTTGGACCATATTGATATCGCCTGCCTCCGCCTATACCTCCTGTACTACCTCAACTTGTACCGCTACGCACCATAGGTGCGGCGGCTCTCTTCCGTGATTGCTAAGGCGGCGGAGACGGCTGACGTGTCTGAGTTGGAGCAGAAGGAGTCACCTGAAGCTTTGCCGGACTTGAAGTAGGAGGAGTGGCCTGACGCTGTGCCGGACATGGAGGAGGAGGAGTGGCCTTACGCGTTGGTGGACTTGGAGGAGCGGGAGTATGCTGACGCGGTGGCGGACTTCGAGGAGGAGTCGGCTAACGCGGTGTCGGTGGCCTTCGAAAGATGATGCAATCCTTTCTCCATAGGATGATACGATGTATGGCCTCTCCCAGTGTGTGCTTCTCGTCACCTCCAGGAATGTCAAGCTCTAGCCCTGAATATTGGTCCACCACCACATTAACCACGGCACGAGCATAGCCGGCTAGAATCGGGTTGCAATGGAAGGTTGCTTTAGGGGGATTTGTATAAGCAATGGTGTCCGCCACCTTCATGGATATGTTCTTCATTTTGATGTGTAGCTCACAGTTAGTGTTATATATGATGTCATCCAGAGGGTATCTATCCAGTAGTGCGTCGCCCGAGGCGGAACCCATGCTGCTTCTCGGCATGGATGGGACGGTGCAATCCAATGCTGGATCATCCGCTAGCTGCTGCCGCTGCTGAGACCCCCTTTCATGGCTAAGTGAGTCGATCTGATGCTGTTGCCGTTGGAATTTGAGTGCCAAGTCCGCGTGCGCTGATTCTAGGCCTTGAAGGAGTTCTGCTTCCTGCTTCCTCTGCTCCTCCTCCAGCTTCTTCCTTCTCGCACGGCTTCTGTAGTTGGTGTTCCAGTCCGAAAAGCCCTCATACCACGGAACAACGCCCTTGCCTCATGTTCTTCCCGGGTGCTCAGGATTTACCAGGGCGCGCGTAAGCTCGTCGTTCTCTCTATTGGGCGTGAACACCTCCTTTCGAGCATCTTCTATTGCAACAAGTAACTTATCTTCGGCTCCTTTAAGACATGCCTTCTTCGAAACCTGGCCTGTCTTCGGGTCCAACGCCCCCCCATGCACATAGAACCAAGTTCTGCACCAGGGGGGGCAGCTCTTAGTAACTGGAGTGACCTCTGCACCCAGCATCTCTTGCTCAGACTTATCCCACTTAGGCATTGCCATCGGTAGCCACCTGGCCCCAGCCTATGGAACTGCTCCTTTTTTCCGGCATTGGCCTTGTTTTTTCTCGACCGGTCCTTAGATAATTCTGACTCCTTGAATTTCATGAAAGCGGGCTAGTGTTCTCTTTGCTTCTCCAGTGTTCCCTTGAATTCTGGAGTCTTCTTTCCTCCTTTGACTTAGTTGGCACATACAGTTTTCTTGTGGGTGTTGAATGCAATTGCCATCTTCCTAAGAGAAGCGTCCTTGACTTTCTGCACATCTGCATCTGTGAAATGATCTGGTAGGGTGAAATGTTCCACGAGTTTTTCCCAAAGCAGAGATTTTTCTCTATCATCGACAAAAGTAAGATCTGGACGTTTCTTTGCTGGCTCTTTCCATTCTTGAAGGGAGATCGGGAGTTGGTCCTTCACAAGAACTCCGCACTGACGAACGAACTTGTTCGCGATGTTCTTAGGCGCTAGTGGTTCGCCATCAGTTCTGATGGCATCGATGTTGTACTTTACGCCCTCCTTCAACTTTTTGCCCGGGCATCGAACTGTCCTGCTGCCTGCAGAAGATTTGCTCGATCTGGAGGGCTGAAAGAAGAAAGATCGATTCGTTAATATATCTTCAAATCATTAAAAACATGTGATGATCACCAGATGCCTGCTTATATAAATATACCCCGCCGGTCTCTGTTATTTCAAGATCAACATTTTCGGCGTCATCATAATCATAGTTCATGAATTCGTCAATTCGGTCGTCGTGATCAAATATCATATCATCACCCTCCCCGGTATTGTTCAGATATTGGGAGCCATCATCTTCTTCATTCAGATCATCTGGCCTGCGAGGGGAGCATATGATCTCGAACAGGGCCTCTTCTCCCTCTCTGCCGGTATTGTCTGCCATAGCTTTTATTTAACTAATCCAGAAGAAATATAAAACAATTTAATATTCAAATTACAATGTATGCATGCAATCAATATGGAAAAACTGAATCATAGTACATAATATGCATCGTCTTGAATAATATATAATCTCGAATACATCGTCTCGAATAATATATAATCTTGGATACATCGTCTCGAATAATATATATAATCTCGAATATATCGTCTCAAATAATATATATAATCTCGAATACATCGTCTCTAGCAGTTTCTTCAGCCATAACATAGCCCTCAGGCACACCAGGCAATTCATATTTAGGGAGAGAATCTTCATCATCACTTTCATCAATATTATCAGTTTCAATAATTTCATTCTCTCTAGCTCTAGCAAGTTGTTCATCAAGAAATTCACCAAGTGGCACAGTAGTATCAAGCATAGAAGTAGTTTCATCATAAGTATCATGCATAGCAGAAGTGGCATCATCAATAACATGCGACATATCAGAATTAATAGCAGCAGCAGGTTTAGGTGGCGCAAGCTTACTCAAAAAAGAAGGAGAATCAAGTGCAGAGCTAGATGGCAGTTCCTTACCTCCCCTCGTAGTTGAGGGATAAATTTTGGTTTTCTCGTCTTTCAAGTTCTTCATAGTGACCAACAGATATAAATCCCAAGTAACTCAAAGAATAGAGCTATGCTCCCCGGCAACGGCGCCAGAAAATAGTCTTGATAACCCACAAGTATAGGGGATCGCAACAATTTTCGAGGGTAGAGTATTCAACCCAAATTTATTGATTCGACAAAAGGGGAGCCAAAGAATATTCTCAAGTATTAGCAGCTGAGTTGTCAATTCAACCACACCTGGATAACTTAGTATCTGCAGGAAAGTATTTAGTAGCGAAGTAGTAAGATACTAACGGTAACGATAGCAAAAGTAATATTTTTGGGTTTTGTAGTAATTGGAAAAGTAGCAACAGAAAAGTAAATAAGCGAAGAACAATATGTGAAAAGCTCGTAGGCATTGGATCGGTGATGGAGAATTATACCGGATGCGGTTCATCATGTAACAATCATAACATAGGGTGACACAGAACGAGCTCCAATTCATCAATGTAATGCAGGCATGTATTCCGAATATAGTCATATGTGCTTATGGAAAAGAACTTGCATGACATCTTTTGTCCTACCCTCCCGTGGCAGCGGGGTCCTAGCGGAAACTAAGGGATATTAAGGCCACCTTTTAATAGAGTACCGAACCAAAGCATTAACACATAGTGAATACATGAACTCCTCAAACTACGGTCATCACCGAGAGTGGTCCCGATTATTGTCACTTCGGGGTTGCCGGATCATATCACATAGTAGGTGACTATAGACTTGCAAGATAGGATCAAGAACTCACATGTATTCATGAAAACATAATAGGTTCAGATCTGAAATCATGGCACTCGGGCCCTAGTGACAAGCATTAAGCATAGCAAAGTCATAGCAACATCAATCTCAGAACATAGTGGATACTAGGGATCAAACCCTAACAAAACTAACTCGATTACATGATAAATGTCATCCAACCCATCACCCACCAGCAAGCCTACGATGAAATTACTCACGCACGGCGGTGAGCATCATGAAATTGGTGATGGAGGATGGTTGATGATGACGATGGCGACAGATTCCCCTCTCCGGAGCCCCAAACGGACTCGAGATCAGCCCTCCCGAGAGAGTTTAGGGCTTGGCGGCGGCTCCGTACCGTAAAATGCGATGAATCTTTCTCTCTGATTTTTTCTCCCTGAACATGAATATATAGAGTTGGAGTTGAGGTCGGTGGAGCTCCAGGGGGCCCACGAGGCAGGGGCGCGCCCAGGGGGGCAGGCGCGCCCCCCACCCTCGTGGAAAGGGTGTGGCCCCCCTGGCCTTGATTCTTTCGTCAGTATTTTTTATATTTTCCAAAAATAATGTCCATGAAGTTTCAGGTCATTCCGAGAACCTTAGTTTCTGCACATAAATAACACCCAGGAAATTCTGCTGAAAACTGCGTCAGCCCGGGTTAGTTCCATTCAAATCATGCAAGTCAGAGTCCAAAACAAGGGCAAAAGTGTTTGGAAACGTAGATACGACGGAGAGCGAAGTTTAGTCCCACCTCGCCTAGCGAAGAGCAGCCGCACCTGTTTAAAAGCCTCGGCGCGGGAGAGGTGTTGAACTCCTCTCTATAGCAGGCTTCTGGGCCTAACTCTGCCGCTCTGCCCTGTGGGCCTATTGGGCCTGCATCCTGGCCCAACTAGAGGATGGGTTTCTAGTCGTATGCAGGCCGCTGTGGCCCAGTAGGCAGGCTTTTTTTATTTATTTATTTTCTTTTTTTCTTTTTTCTGCTTTATTTATTTCTGAGTTGTTTTTTGCTGTATTTAGAATTTATTTGTGAATATTTTTTCTTTAGGTTCGAAAGATTATAAAATTTCTGTTAGTGCTAGTAGTTTTCAAATTTGAATAGATTAAATTTGAATTATTTGAAATTTGCGTGAATCACTAGTTTGTGAATAACTTAACTTTATAAATAGATTTTTCAGTGATTCTTTTTTGTTATGTTTAATATTAGTGTGTTTTATCATTATATTCAATTAGGTAATACTTAGGTTATTAAAAAATGAAATGCCTTTGTAACAGATGAGTTTTCGTCCGAAACCCTGATATTTCAAAAGAGATTGTCCATTTTGTACATGAAGTGCATCCAGTTTTTGCCGTAACCCTCTCTACTTTTTTGCACATGCTATGTGGGTGAAATTATGATACCATGCCAACTTTCAACCTTTTCAGAGTTCATTTGAAGTGTTTTTCAATTTCAGGGTCATTTAGGTGAAAAAACTAGTAAATGCACGAAAAATAGCAAATGAAGTCAGAAAGGGTTGAAAATTGATGACGCGGCTTTGAATGGTGCATACTGAACGGACAAAATGTCTGGAGTTGTAATAAGTAAAAAAAAATGCCTTTGTAACAGATGAGTTTTCGTCTGAAACCCTGATACTTCGAAAGAGATTGTCCATTTTGTACACGAAGTGCATCCATTTTTTGCCGTAACCGTCTCAACTTTTTTGCACATGCTATATGTGGGTGAAATGATGATACCGTGCCAACTTTCAACCATTTCAGAGTTCATTTGAAGTGTTATTCAATTTCCGGGTCATTTAGCTGAAAAAAATCAGTAAATGCATGAAAGAATTTGTTTGCACATAAAATTTCTACGCGTTTCAAATGCCAAAACACATAAGTACCCTAACTATTACAAAGATTCCCTCCGGTTTGTTCGAAGCGGGACTTTCCAGATATATAAGTCCGAAAACTCACTAGAGAAGAAAGTGATGACAGTGAAGCCGATCACATCCCAGAGTGGGATATTTGGGTGTGAAACTTTTTCTTTGCATGTGTCCCTTTGCGCCGTAACCATGGACAATCTTCATCATTTAACTGGATGCTCGGGTCAATATTCACTGTGAATGGAGCAATTTCATCAAACTTTTCATAATCTTTTGACATGTCTTTCTTGTCATCCACTCCCACGATGTTTCTTTTCCCTAAAAGAACTATGTGGCGCTTGGCTCATCGTATGATGCATTCGCTTCCTTATCTTTTCTTTTTCTCGGCTTGGTAGACATGCCCTTCACATAGAAAACCTGCGCCATCATTGGCTAGGATGAATGGTTCGTCTGCATACGCAAGATTGTTGAGAGGCACTGTTGTCATTCCGTACTGCGGGTCTTCTGTTACCCCGCCTCATGTCATATTGACCCATTTGCACCAAAACAAAGGGACCTTCAAACCACGTCCATAGTCAAGTTCCCATATGTCCTCTGTGTAACCATAATATGTTTCCTTTCCCGTCTTGGTTGCTGCATCAAAGCGGACACCACTGTTTTGGTTGGTGCTCTTCTTATCTTGGGCGATCGTGTCAAATGTATTCCCATTTATCTTGTACCCTTTGAAAGTCATTATATTCTAAGATGGTAACTGGGACAACAAGTACAGGTCATCTTCAATAGCGGCGTCATGCATGGCACATGTCTGCAACCAGCCGGCGAAAGTCTGAAGGAAATATGCCCTAGAGGCAATAATAAAGTATTATATATTTCCTTATATCATGATAAATGTTTATTATTCATGCTAGAATTGTATTAACCGGAAACATAATACATGTGTGAATACATAGACAAATAGAGTGTCCCTAGTATGCCTCTACTTGACTAGCTCGTTAATCAAAGATGGTTATGTTTCCTAGCCATAGACATGAGTTGTCATTTGATTAACGGGATCACCTCATTAGGAGAATGACGTGATTGACTTGACCCATTCCGTTAGCTTAGCACCCGATCGTTTAGTATGTTGCTATTGTTTCCTTCATGACTTATACATGTTCCTATGACTATGAGATTA
The DNA here is from genome assembly GCF_018294505.1 of Triticum aestivum. Lineage (NCBI taxonomy): Eukaryota > Viridiplantae > Streptophyta > Magnoliopsida > Poales > Poaceae > Triticum > Triticum aestivum. Next base: position 24,671,906 of record NC_057811.1, on the reverse strand, counting down.
TTCAACTCCCGTTTACCGGAGGAACACTTTGTGTGCTACCAAACGTCACAACGTAACTGGGTGATTATAAAGGTGCTCTACAGGTGTCTCCAAAGGTACTTGTTGGGTTGGCGTATTTCGAGATTAGGATTTGTCACTCCGATTGTCGGAGAGGTATCTCTGGGCCTACTCGGTAATGCACATCACTATAAGCCTTGCAAGCATTGTGACTAATGAGTTAGTTGCGGGATGATGTATTACGGAACGAGTAAAGAGACTTGCCGGTAACGAGTTTGAACTAGGTATCGAGATACCGACGATCGAATCTCGGGCAAGTAACATACCGATGACAAAGGGAACAACGTATGTTGTTATGCGGTCTGACCGATAAAGATCTTCGTAGAATATGTGGGAGCCAATATGGGCATCCAGGTCCCGCTATTGGTTATTTACCGGAGAGGTGTCTCTGTCATGTCTACATAGTTCTCGAACCCAAAGGGTCCGCACGCTTAAAGTTACGATGACAGTTATATTATGAGTTTATATGTTTTGATGTACCGAAGGTTGTTCGGAGTCCCAGATGTGATCACGGACATGACGAGGAGTCTCGAAATGGTTGAGACATAAAGATTGATATATTGGACGACTATATTCGGACACCGGAAGTGTTCCGAAGAAGTTTCGGATTAAACCGGAGTGCCGGAGGGTTACCGGAACCCCCCGGGGAAGTATTGGGCCTTAGTGGGCCTTGAGGGGAGAGAGAGGGCAGCAGCCAGGAGGTGGCGCGCCCCCTCCCAGGAGGAGTCCTAGTTGGACTAGGAGAGGGGGGCGCAGCCCCCTTTCCCTCTCCCTCTCCCTCTCTTTTCTTCCCCCCTTCTTTTCCTAGTAGGACTAGGAAAGGGGAGTCCTACTCCTACTAGGAGGAGGACTCGCCCTCTCTCCTTGGCACGCCTAGGGCAGCCGGCCTCCCCCTTGCTCCTTTATATACGGGGGTAGGGGGGCACCTCTATACACACTTGATATACGATATTTTAGCCGTGTGCGGTGCCCCCCTCCACCATATTACACCTCGATAATACCGTCGCGGAGCTTAGGCGAAGCCCTGCGTCGGTGGAACATCATCATCGTCACCACGCCGTCATGCTGACGAAACTCTCCCTCAGCACTCGGCTGGATCGGAGTTCGAGGGACGTCATCGAGCTGAACATGTGTAGAACATGGAGGTGCCGTACGTTCGGTACTTGATCGGTCGGATCGTGAAGACGTACGACTACATCAACCGCGTTGTGATAACGCTTCCGCTGTCGGTCTACGAGGGTACGTGGACAACACTCTCCCCTCTCGTTGCTATGCATCACCATGATCTTGCGTGTGCGTAGGAATTTTTTTGAAATTACTACGTTCCCCAACAGTGGCATCCGAGCCAGGTTTTATGCGTTGATGCTATGCACGAGTAGATCACAAGTGAGTTGTGGGCGATATAAGTCATACTGCTTACCAGCATGTCATACTTTGGTTCAGCGGTATTGTGAGATGAAGCGGCCCGGACCGACATTACGCGTACGCTTACGCGAGACTGGTTTCACCGTTCGGAGCACTCGTTGCTTAAAGGTGACTGGCGGGTGTCTGTCTCTCTCACTTTAGTTGAACCGAGTGTGGCTACGCCCGGTCCTTGCGAAGGTTAAAACAGCACCAACTTGACAAACTATCGTTGTGGTTTTGATGCGTAGGTAAGAACGGTTCTTGCTAAGCCCGTAGCAGCCACGTAAAACTTGCAACAACAAAGTAGAGGACGTCTAACTTGTTTTTGCAGGGCATGTTGTGATGTGATATGGTCAAGACATGATGTGATATAATTTGTTGTATGAGATGATCATGTTTTCTAACCGAGTTATCGGGAACTGGCAGGAGCCATATGGTTGTCGCTTTATTGTATGAGATGCAATCACCATGTAATAGTTTTACTTTATCACTAAGCAGTAGCGATAGTCGTAAAAGCAATTAGTTGGCGAGACGACAACGATACTACGATGGAGATCAAGGTGTTGCACCGGTGACGACGGTGATCACGACGGTGCTTCGTAGATGGAGATCACAAGCACGGTGCTTCGGAGATGGAGATCACAAGCACAAGACGATGATGGCCATATCATATCACTTATATTGATTGCATGTGATGTTTATCTTTTATGCATCTTATCTTGCTTTGATTGACGGTAGCATTATAAGATGATCTCTCACTAAAATTTCAAGATAAAAGTGTTCTCCCGGAGTATGCACCGTTGCCAAAGTTCGTCGTGCCCAGACACCACGTGATGATCGGGTGTGATAAGCTCTACGTCCATCTACAACGGGTGCAAGCCAATTTTGCACACGCAGAATACTCAGGTTAAACTTGACAAGCCTAGCATATGCAGATATGGCCTCGGAACACTGAGACCGAAAGGTCGACCGTGAATCATATAGTAGATATGATCAACATAGTGATGTTCACCATTGAAAACTACTCCATTTCACGTGGTGATCGGTTATGGTTTAGTTGATTTGGATCATGTAATCACTTAGATGATTAGAGGGATGTCTATCTAAGTGGGAGTTCTTAAGTAATATGATTAATAGAACTTAAATTTAGCATGAACTTAGTACCTGATAGTATCTTGCTTGTCTATGTTAATTGTAGATAGATGGCCCGTGCTGTTGTTCCGTTGAATTTTAATGCGTTCCTTGAGAAAGCAAAGTTGAAAGATGATGGTAGCAATTACACGGACTGGGTCCGTAACTTGAGGATTATCCTCATTGCTGCACAGAAGAATTACGTCCTGGAAGCACCGTTGGGTGCCAGGCCTGCTGCAAGAGCAACACCAGAAGTTATGAACGTCTGGCAGAGCAAAGCTGATGACTACTCGATAGTTCAGTGTGCCATGCTTTACGGCTTAGAACCGGGTCTTGAACGACGTTTTGAACGTCATGGAGCATATGAGATGTTCCAGGAGTTGAAGTTAATATTTCAAGCAAATGCCCAGATTGAGAGATATGAAGTCTCCAATAATTTCTATAGCTGCAAGATGGAAGAAAATAGTTCTGTCAGTGAACATATACTCAGAATGTCTAGGTATAATAATCACTTGATTCAACTGGGAGTTCAACTTCCGGATGATTGCGTCATTGACAGAATTCTTCAATCACTGCCACCAAGCTACAAGAGCTTCGTGATGAACTATAACATGCAAGGGATGGATAAGACAATTCCCGAGCTCTTCGCAATGCTAAAGGCAGCGGAGGTAGAAATCAAAAAGGAGCATCAAGTGTTGATGGTCAGTAAAACCACTAGTTTCAAGAAAAAGGGCAAAGGGAAGAAGAAAGGGAACTTCAAGAAGAACAACAAGCAAGATGCTGTTCAGGAGAAGAAATCCAAGTCGGGACCTAAGCCTGAAACTGAGTGCTTCTACTGTAAGCAGACTCGTCAGTGGAAGCGGAACTGCCCCAAGTATTTGGCGGATAAGAAGGATGGCAAGGTTAACAAAGGTATATGTGATATACATGTTATTGTTGTGTACCTTACTAATACTCGCAGTAGCACCTGGGTATTTGATACTGGTTCTGTTGCTAATATTTGCAACTCGAAACAGGGGCTACAGATTAAGCGAAGATTGGCTAAGGATGAGGTGACGATGCGCGTGGGAAATGGTTCCAAAGTCGATGTGATCGCCGTCGGCACGCTACCTCTACATCTACCTTCGGGATTAGTTTTAGACCTAAATAATTGTTATTTGGTGCAAGCGTTGAGCATGAACATTATATCTGGATCTTGTTTAATGCGAGACGGTTATTCATTTAAATCAGAGAATAATGGTTGTTCTATTTATATGAATAATATCTTTTATGGTCATGCACCCTTGAAGAGTGGTCTATTTTTAATGAATCTCGATAGTAGTGATACACATATTCATAATGTCGAAGCCAAAAGATGCAGAGTTGATAATGACAGTGCAACTTATTTGTGGCACTGCCGTTTGGGTCATATCGGTGTAAAGCGCATGAAGAAACTCCATGCTGATGGAATTTTGGAATCACTTGATTTTGAATCACTTCGTACTTGCGGACCGTGCCTTATGGGCAAGATGACCAAAACACCGTTGTCCGGAACTATGGAGAGAGCAACAGATTTGTTGGAAATCATACATACAGATGTATGTGGTCCGATGAATATTGAGGCTCGTGGCGGATGTCGTTATTTTCTCACCTTCACAGATGATTTGAGCAGATATGGGTATATCTACTTAATGAAACATAAGTCTGAAACATTTGAAAAGTTCAAAGAATTTCAGAGTGAAGTTGAAAATCATCATAACAAGAAAATAAAATTCCTACGATCTGATCGTGGAGGAGAATATTTGAGTTACGAGTTTGGCCTACATTTGAAACAATGAAGAATAGTTTCGCAACTCACGCCACCCAGAACACCACACCGTAATGGTGTGTCCGAACGTCGTAATCGTACTTTATTAGATATGGTGCGATCTATGATGTCTCTTACTGATTTACCGCTTCGTTTTGGGATTATGCTTTAGAGACGGCTGCATTCACTCTAAATAGGACACCATCGAAATCCGTTGAGATGACGCCTTTTGAACTATGGTTTGGCAAGAAACCAAAGTTGTCGTATCTTAAAGTTTGGGGTTGCGAAGCTTATGTGAAGAAACTTCAACCTGATAAGCTCAAACCTAAATCGGAGAAATGTGTCTTCATAGGATACCCAAAGGAGACTGTTGGGTACACCTTCTATCACAGATCCGAAGGCAAGATATTCGTTGCTAAGAATGGATCCTTTCTAGAGAAGGAGTTTCTCTCGAAAGATGTGAGTGGGAGGAAAGTACAACTTGATGAGGTAACTGTACCTGCTCCCTTATTGGAAAGTAGATCATCGCAGAAATCAGTTTCTGCGACACCTACACCAATTAGTGAGGAAGTTAATGATAATGATCATGAAACTTCAGATCAAGTTATTACCGAACCTCGTAGGTCAACTAGATCAAGATCCGCACCAGAGTGGTACGGCAATCCTGTTCTGGAGGTCATGTTACTAGACCATGATGAACCTACGAACTATGAAAAAGCGATGGTGAGCCCAGATTCCGCAAAATGGCTTGAGGCCATGAAATCCGAGATGGGATCCATGTATGAGAACAAAGTATGGACTTTGGTTGACTTGCCCGATGGTCGGCAAGCCATTGAAAATAAATGGATCTTCAAGAAGAAGACTGACGCTGATGGTAATGTTACTGTCTATAAAGCTCGACTTGTTGCGAAAGGTTTTCGACAAGTTCAAGGGATTGACTACGATGAGACCTTCTCACCCGTAGCGATGCTTAAGTCTGTCCGAATCATGTTAGCAATTGCCGCATTTTATGATTATGAAATTTGGCAAATGGATGTCAAAACTACATTCCTGAATGGATTTCTGGAAGAAGAGTTGTATATGATGCAACCGGAAGGTTTTGTCGATCCAAAGGGAGCTAACAAAGTGTGCAAGCTCCAGCGATCCATTTATGGACTGGTGCAAACCTCTCGGAGTTGGAATAAACGCTTTGATAGTGTGATCAAAGCATTTGGTTTTATACAGACTTTTGGAGAAGCCTGTATTTACAAGAAAGTGAGTGGGAGCTCCATAGCATTTCTGATATTATATGTGGATGACATATTACTGATTGGAAATGATAGAGAATTTCTGGATAGCAAAAAGGGATACTTGAATAAGAGTTTTTCAATGAAAGACCTCGGTGAAGCTGCTTATATATTAGGCATCAAGATCTATAGAGATAGATCAAGACGCTTAATTGGACTTTCACAAAGCACATACCTTGACAAAGTTTTGAAGAAGTTCAAAATGGATCAAGCAAAGAAAGGGTTCTTGCCTGTACTACAAGGTGTGAGATTGAGTAAGACTCAATGCCCGACCACTGCAGAAGATAGAGAGAAGATGAAAGATGTTCCCTATGCTTCAGCCATAGGCTCTATCATGTATGCAATGCTGTGTACCACACCTGATGTGTGCCTTGCTATAAGTTTAGCAGGGAGGTACCAAAGTAATCCAGGAGTGGATCACTTGACAGCGGTCAAGAACATCCTGAAATACCTGAAAAGGACTAAGGATATGTTTCTCGTTTATGGAGGTGACAAAGAGCTCATCGTAAGGGGTTACGTTGATGCAAGCTTTGACACTGATCCGGACGATTCGAAATCGCAAACCGGATACATATTTACATTGAATGGTGGAGCTGTCAGTTGGTGTAGTTCTAAGCAAAGTGTCGTGGCGGGATCTACGTGTGAAGCGGAATACATAGCTGCTTCGGAAGCAGCAAATGAAGGAGTCTGGATGAAGGAGTTCATATCCGATCTAGGTGTCATACCTAGTACATCGGGACCAATGAAAATCTTTTGTGACAATACTGGTGCAATTGCCTTAGCAAAGGAACCCAGATTTCACAAGAGAACCAAGCACATCAGAAGACGCTTCAATTCCATCCGGGATTTAGTCCAGGTGGGAGACATAGAAATTTGCAAGATACATACGGATCTGAATGTTGCAGACCCGTTGACTAAGCCTCCATGGGTGTAAGAATCATTACTATGTAATCTAGATTATTGACTCTAGTGCAAGTGGGAGACTGAAGGAAATATGCCCTAGAGGCAATAATAAAGTATTATATATTTCCTTATATCATGATAAATGTTTATTATTCATGCTAGAATTGTATTAACCAGAAACATAATACATGTGTGAATACATAGACAAACAGAGTGTCACTAGTATGCCTCTACTTGACTAGCTCGTTAATCAAAGATGGTTATGTTTCCTAGCCATAGACATGAGTTGTCATTTGATTAACGGGATCACCTCATTAGGAGAATGACGTGATTGACTTGACCCATTCTGTTAGCTTAGCACCCGATCGTTTAGTATGTTGCTATTGCTTCCTTCATGACTTATACATGTTCCTATGACTATGAGATTATGCAACTCCCATTTACCGGACAAACACTTTGTGTGCTACCAAACGTCACCACGTAACTGGGTGATTATAAAGGTGCTCTACAGGTGTCTCCAAAGGTACTTGTTGGGTTGGCGTATTTCGAGATTAGGATTTGTCACTCCGATTGTCGGAGAGGTATCTCTGGGCCCACTCGGTAATGCACATCATTATAAGCCTTGCAAGCATTGTGACTAATGAGTTAGTTGCGGGATGATGTATTACGGAACGAGTAAAGAGACTTGCCGGTAACGAGTTTGAACTAGGTATCGAGATACCGACGATCGAATGTCGGGCAAGTAACATACCGATGACAAAGGGAACAACGTATGTTGTTATGCGGTCTGACCGATAAAGATCTTCGTAGAATATGTGGGAGCCAATATGGGCATCCAGGTCCCGCTATTGGTTATTGACCGGAGAGGTGTCTCGGTCATGTCTACATAGTTCTCGAACCCAAAGGGTCCGCACGCTTAAAGTTACGATGACAGTTATATTATGAGTTTATATGTTTTGCTGTACCGAAGGTTGTTCGCAGTCCCGGAAGTGATCACGGACATGACGAGGAGTCTCGAAATGGTCGAGACATAAAGATTGATATATTGGACGACTATATTCGGACACCAGAAGTGTTCCGGAGAAGTTTCGGATTAAACCGGAGTGCCGGAGGGTTACCGGAACCCCCCGGGGAAGTATTGGGCCTTACTGGGCCTTGAGGGGAGAGAGAGGGAAGCAGCCAGGAGGTGGCGTGCCCCCTCCCAGGAGGAGTCCTAGTTGGACTAGGAGAGGGGGGCGCAGCCCCCTTTCCCTCTCCCTCTCCCTCTCTTTCCTTCCCCCCTTCTTTTCCTAGTAGGACTAGGAAAGGGGAGTCCTACTCCTACTAGGAGGAGGACTCCCCCTCTCTCCTTGGCGCGCCTAGGGCAGCCGGCCTCCCCCTTGCTCCTTTATATACGGGGGCAGGGGGGCACCTCTATACACACTTGATATACGATATTTTAGCCGTGTGCGGTGCCCCCCTCCACCATATTACACCTCGATAATACCGTCGCGGAGCTTAGGCGAAGCCTTGCGTCGGTGGAACATCATCATCGTCACCATGCCGTCGTGCTGACGAAACTCTCCCTCAACACTCGGCTGGATCGGAGTTCAAGGGATGTCATCGAGCTGAACGTGTGTAGAACTTGGAGGTGCCGTACGTTCGATACTTGATCGGTCGGATCGTGAAGACGTACGACTACATCAACCGCGTTGTGATAACACTTCCGCTGTCGGTCTACGAGGATACATGGACAACACTCTCCCCTCTCGTTGCTATGCATCACCATGATCTTGCGTGTGCGTAGGAATTTTTTTGAAATTACTACGTTCGCCAACAAAGTCCCCGTTTGTTCACGTGTAATCCAGTCGTTAGACTGCTCCGGGTGTTGGGAGCGTAGAAAATTCTTGTGTTCGTCCATATACGGAGCCACCAAGGCGGAATTCTGTAGAACTTTGTAGTGTGCTTGAGTGAGATAATGCCCGTCCATACATATTATTTGACCCCTCCTAGCGTGCCTTTTCCATCCAGTCTGCCCGTATGCCGCGATTCAGGAACACCAATCGGCTTAAGGCCAGGAATAAAGTCAATAGAAAACTCAATGACCTCCTCATTTTCATGGCCCTTGGAGATGCTTCCTTCTGGCCTAGCACGGTTATGAACATATTTCTTTAAGACTCCCATGAACCTCTCAAAGGGGAACATATTTTGTAGAAATACAGGACCCAAACGTTAATCTCTTCGCATAGGTGAAGTAGGATGGTGGGAACACCAAATCAAAACTAACAAGACATTGCACCAAATCATTCTCTAACCTTGGTATGATTTCTGGATCGATTACCTTCGGAGAGATTGCATTGAGGAATGCACATAGCTTCACAATGGCTAATCGAACGTTTTCCGGTAGAAGCCCTCTCAATGCAACCGGAAGCAGTTGCGTCATAATCACGTGGCAGTCATGAGACTTTAGGTTCTAGAACTTTTTCTCTGCCATATTTATTATTCCCTTTATATTCGACGAAAAGCCAGACAGTACCTTCATACTGAGCAGGCATTCAAGGAAGATTTCCTTCTCTTCTTTGGTAAGAGCGTAGCTGGCATGACCCTGATGTATGCCGTCTTTTCCGTGCATACGTTGCTGGTCCTCCCATGCCTCCGGTGTATCTTTTGTCTTCCCATACACACCCAAGAAGCCAAGCAGGGTCATGCAAAGATTCTTCATCACGTGCATCACGTCGATTGCGGAGCGGACCTCTAGGTCTTTCTAATAGGGCAGGTCCGAAAATATAGATTTCTTCTTCCACATGGGTGCGCGTCCGTCAGCCTCATTCGGAACAGGTTGTCCGCCAGGACCCTTTCCAAAGACTACCATCAAATCCTTGACCATATCATGTACATCAGCACCAGTACGGTGGCGAGGCTTCGTCCGGTGATCCACCTCACCTTTGAAATGCTTGCCTTTCTTTCTTACGGGATGCCTGCTCGGAAGAAATCGATGATGTCCTAGGTACAAATTCTTCCTACAATTATCCAAATATATACTGTCGGTATCATCCAAACAGTGCGTGCATGCGTGGTATCCCTTTTTTGTCTGTCCTGAAAGGTTACTGAGAGCATGCCAATCATTGATGGTCACGAACAACAACGCCTTTAGGTCAAATTCTTCCTGTTTGTGCTAAACCCGCACACGTACACCTGTTCCATTCCACAGTTGTAAGAGTTCTTCAACTAATGGCCTTAGGTACACATCAATGTCGTTCCCAGGTTGATTAGGGCGTTGGATGAGCACTGGCATCATAATGAACTTCCACTTCACGCACAACCAAGGAGGAAGGTTATACATACATAGAGTCACAGGCCATGTGCTATGGTTGCTGCTCTGCTCCCCAAAAGGATTAATGCCATCTGCGCTTAGACCAAACCATACGTTCCTTGTGTCACCCGCAAACTCCTCCCTGTACTTTCTCTTGATTTTTCTCCACCGCGACCCGTCAGCGGGTACTCTCAACTTTCCATCTTTCTTATGGTCTTCTCCGTGCCATCGCATCTCCTTGGCATGCTCTTTGTTTTGGAAGAAACGTTTCAACCGTGGTATTATAGGAGCATACCGCATCACCTTGGCAGGAATCTTTTTACTGGGGCGCTCGCCCTCGACATCACCAGGGTCATCGCGACTGATCTTATAGCGCAATGCACCGCATACCGGGCACGCGTTCAAATCCTCGTACTCACCGCGGTAGAGGATGCAGTCATTAGGGCATGCATGTATCTTCTACACCTCCAACCCTAGAGGGCAGACATACTTCTTTGCTTCGTACGTACTCTCGGGCAATTCGTTGTCCTTTGGAAGCATATTCTTTATCAATACTGTCGGTGTACAAAAAGAGGGGCACGCTTTTGTACCCCTTTACCTGTGCACGGGCAGTCGGAGCCACGCCCACGGTCGCACCAAGCAGAATAGGGGAGGTGAGCCAAGGTAAGACCGAAGCCGAAGATAATCAGAGCAACACCAAGGCCGAGACCACAAGGAGCAGAGGGACGAAGCAGGTTCCCCCGGCAAGACCCTTGCCGGGGCAGCCTCAGCAGCCCCGGCAAGACCCTTGCCGGGGCAGCTCGCCCCACACCAACAGAGCGAGCCACCCTTGAGCCCACGGTCCCCAACGCCATCATCCACGTGGGGCCAGGGCTCAGGAAGGCACCTCTGTGGTGGCATGCAGATCTTTGTGAAGACATATTCAAGATCAGATGAGGATTAGAAGACGACGATCCTCGGCAAGATCCTTGCCGAGGAAGGCCACCAGACCCCCGGCAAGGCCCTTGTTGGGGACGACAGCGCGCCACGGCAAGACCCTTGTCGGGCACACGACAAGACCCTTGCCGGGCCACCCGGCAAGGCCCTTGCCAAGGACGCCAGCGAGGCCACCGCCAGGCCCACGCCAACCAAGCTTCCACCGCCGTTCACATGCAGCTGCCAGCCCAACCAGCTGGGCGGCACCCGCGTGGCAACATGCAGCCCCCAGGCCAACTCATCGAGCGCCTGCGTGGCGGCATTCAGATCTTCGTGAAGGCTCCACCACCGCACCACATCAGCTGCCTGCCTGCCTACATGGCGCCGCACGCATCGCTGGCCAAGGCACGTGTCAAAGCGAGGAGGAGCAGCGACGGACGGAACGGGCCTCGCCCCCGTCCCCGATAAAGCGGGGGGACACCTAAGCTACGCATTAAAGGCATCTTGTCCTGTAATACGAGCGATAAGCTCAGGGCACTGTACGACTTTCCACCTCCTGTGTGCCACTGTGGCAGCCCCTTCCGACTATAAAAGGAGGCCCATGGCATACTGGAGAAGGATTCAGCTCTTTCAAACCACGCACTCACCACAGCTAGTTCGAGAGCTCAAGAACTCTCTGAAATACACCCACCAAAGTAGGACTAGGGTTTTACGCATCCTCGCGGCCCGAACCTGGGTAAACGATCCCTGTGATGTCTACTAGCCCAGCTCTTCTCGCAACCCACCGCCCGGCAACCGTAGTAGGGATTCTTGTGATCCCATAGGTGTCGTTCCACACCGACATCTTTGGCGCGCTAGGTAGGGGGCGCAATTGTGAGAATCTGGTCTAGTAGTTAGCCTAGTGGTTCTTCGTCGCCATGGCTCCCAAGAAGACGACGACCACGGCGATCGGCTCATCGGGAGCCGAACGGCCCGTGCGGGTGCGCACGAGCAGTGGACCGGTCGCGGACAGGACCCGGGCCGCGGTCCGCGAGCACCAGCATCGCCCTGGCAGTCAGAGCCTGGCGAGCGGTGTCGTTCGCACCCCAGATGAGCTGGGCCCCCCGCAGGCGGCGCGGGGCCCTCCAGGGGTGTCATTGTGCCACCTCCGGGCGGCGCAGCGACCTCCAAGACGCCCACGTCGGCGACCACTACGCGCTCTTCCCATGGTGTGCGCGCCGAGCAGCGTCACCATGCTGGTGACCCTGGGCACGGCCGTGGGAAGAGCCCTATACGTCATCCGCGAGATGAAGGGGTTCAGCATGCCCGCCGAAGCGCTGGCGAAAATGGCACGCAGCCGCTGGGTCGTCACGGAGCTCCTTCTAACATAGTTAGAAGTCGAAGTGCGCAGCGATCCATGCAGCTGTCACCGCCGACCACGCCAGCAGAAGCTTTGGCGTGCGCGCAGCTGCTCCTCGACTTCCCTCCTACTGCAGAGAAGCTCGACGAGTGGAGGGCCACCATCCGGAGCCTCGTCGCCGTCGCCAACAAAGACGATCCACGACCAGCGGGGCCCTCGGGTCGGCGCTCCACCGAGCCACCACGTGCTGGCGCTGGTAGGACCGGGGGAGCTGCGGCCACGGTGCACTCTCCTCCTCGCCAGCCGCCGCGGGCGTCTGCCCGTCGTGACGACGCTTGTGATAACATCTCTATAGCGTCGTCCGACCCGCGGACCCACCGCGACCAGCGCCAAGTTCTTCAAGAACGATCTCACGAAGATGCTCGGACCACCATCGCGCGCCGGCGCGATACACGCCACCATTCGGACAGGCGGGCGGGACCTGCTATGGACCACCTAGCACCGGGGGGCTCCGGCGGCCTACCTTACGAGGTGGGCTGCCCGGCCTTCACCCGTGAGCTGCGGCAGTTCCAGTGGCCGTCCCACCGCACGTTCAAGCCCGACGTCGGCGAGAAGTACACTGGCAAGACCCATCCGTCTGAGTTCCTCAGCATTTACACCATCGCGATGCAGGCTGCTGGAGCTCGCGACGACAAGGTGCTTGCCAACTATTTCCCGCTGGCACTGAAGCCCAATGTTATGTCCTGGTTGATGCACTTGCCGGCGGATTCCATTTCTTCTTGGTCGGATCTGTGCCATGAGTTCGTTGGCGCCTTCACAGGAGGCCACCAAGCTCATGGCCAGGCCAGTGATCTGCATATCATTCCCCAGAAGGAAGGGGAAACCCTGCGCAAGTACATCCAGAGATTCAGCCGGGTGCAGTACAACATCCCCGACGTTCATCCCGCCGCTGTGATCAGCGCGTTCCACCAGAACGTGCGCAACCGCAAGATGCGCGAAGAGCCGGTGATGACCAAGGTTAAGGATGTGGCCGAGCTCTATGTTCTGGTCGATAGGTGCGCCCGGGCGGAAGAGGGAAGGAAGTACCCCGGCGAAGACGCCGGTGCGGAAACAGACTCTACCGATGAAGACGCCGCCACCCCGACAAAGAAGGGCCGGCGTCGCAACAGGAAACACAAAGGCAAGGCCGTGCTTGCCGTTGAAGGGTCTGACGACACTGGCGCTGCCAAGAAGGTCAAGGCAGACGACCCAGACAAGGAGATTGCCGGGTGCGCCGCCTGTCGGGCCTTGGCGGCTACCGACAAGCCAGGAAGCTCCGGCAAGCAATATTGCAAGATCCACCGCACCAAGGGCCACGACCTCCAGAACTGCCGACAAGTCGAGCTGCTTACTAAGAAGCAAAAAGCTGAGTACGAGAGGCGGGACAAGGAGAAGGACCTGGATGGTGCCGAGGGATCCGGCAAGAAGGGTGGCGGCGAAGGAGGCCGCCGCGGGAAGGACAACTAGCAAGAGAGGCCCGCCCAGGGCCGTGACAAGAAACAAGAAGACGATGATCACGACGAGGACGACGAGTCCGGTGAGCAAGAGTTCCAGAAGGCTACAGAGGCCATGTGCGTCGATGGTGGCGCCTCGCTGCATACTTCTCACCACCAGCTCAAGCAGTGGGCGCGTGAGATTACAGCAGCGGAGCCGTCGTTCGACACTCAGAAGCCGCTAAAGTGGTCCAGCACGCCCCTCATCTTTGACGCCGAGGACCACCCCGACCGCACTACCGCGGTCGGGTGTTTTCCATTGTTGGTCTCACCAACGATACGTAACCTCAGGGTGAACAAGATGTTGGTTGACGGCGGGGCCGGCCTAAACCTGATCTCGCCTGTCGTGATCAAAAGATTGCAAATCCCTGATGGAGACCTCGAGGAAACGGGCACATTTCAAGGGGTCAATCCGGGGAGGAGCCAGCCGAAGGGGAAGGTCACACTGCCCGTGACGTTTGGAGGAGAGTTGAACTACAGGACGAAGAGGATCATCTTCAACGTGGCCGAGATCCCCTTGCCCAACAACGGGATCCTCGGCCGCCCGGCACTAGCCGAGTTCATGGCGGCGGCGCACTATGCCTACAACATGCTAAAGATGCCCAGGCCGCTGACCATCATCTCCGTCCCCTCCGACAAGAAGGACGCGCAGATCTGCGCCGACCAACTCTACCGAGAAGCAGTTGCAGCAGCTGCCGCCAAGGCACCTGCTCCTACCGCTGAAGGCCCGGGAGGGAAGAAGAAGCCCGGCAAGACCTCACGCACCCACTCCGGCAAGCGCGCCTCCTCGGAGTGTTGTGCTACCGTCGAGGACGTGCCAGAGAGCTCTACCGACAAGAGCAAGAGATCCAGAGCCAAGCCGCCGCAGACCAAGAAGGTGCCCGTCAGCGAGGATGGCACGGGAGGGGCCTTCACCATAGGCTCCACCCTCGACAGCAAATAGGAAGGCGCGCTCGTCACCGTCATGCGGGCGAATGTCGACGTGTTTGCGTGGCAAGCATCCGACATCCCCGGTGTTCCCAGGGAGGTGATTGAGCACCACCTAGCTGTCTGCCCCCACGCGCGGCCCGTCAAGCAGAAGGTCAGAAAGTAGGCTCTGGAGAGGCAGGAGTTCATCACGGAGGAGATCAGGAAGTTGGAAGCGGCAGGTTTGGTGTGAGGAGTGCTCCACCCGACGTGGTTGGCCAATCCGGTAGTGGTGCGCAAGGCGAATGGGAAGTGGAGGCTGTGTATTGATTACACGGATATCAATAAGGCTTGTCCTAAGGACCCCTTCCCGTTGCCGCGCATCGACCAGATTATTGACTCCACAGCCGGGTGTGATCTGTTATCATTCGTCGACGCCTACTCAGGCTACCACCAGATCTTCATGACAAAAGAGGATGAAGAGAAGACAGCATTCATCACCCCATGTGGTACGTATTGGTTTTTACGGATGCCTTACGGGTTGAAGAGTGCTGGCTCAACGTTCGCAAGAGCAGTCCAAATTGGTTTTGAACCTCAGATCCATAGAAATATGGAGGCATACATGGATGACATAGTGGTCAAAACCAAGGACGGGCCAACTCTTGTGCAAGATCTTGAAGAGACATTTGCCAACCTACGCAAGATCAACCTCAAGCTGAACCCTGAGAAGTGTGTCTTCGGCGTTCCGTCCAACAAGCTTCTCGGGTTCTTTGTGTCACAGCGCGGGATCGAGGCAAACCCAGACAAGATCAAGGCTATTGAGCAGATTGAGGCGCCCAAGCGGATCAAAGATGTGCGTCGGCTCACCGGCTGCGTTGCCGCCATGAGCCGATTCATCTCCAAGTCCGCCGAGCACGCCCTTCCCTTCTTCAAAATCTTGAAAAAGGCAGGCCCAATGGAGTGGACCCCAGAAGCTGAGGCAGCATTGCAGGATCTGAAGAAATACCTTTCCTCCATGCCAATACTGGTTGCGCCTAAACCACAAGAGCCGTTGCTGCTGTATCTGGCGGCGACGAATCAAGTGGTCAGCGCCGCACTGGTGGCACAGAGGGAGATCAACGAGGAGGCAGTGACGGGGGCAAGACCAGTGGATGGCAAGCCAAAAATTCCCCCGGCAGGGCCTGGTGCCGGCAAGGCGAGGCCCCCGGCAGAGTCTGATGCCGCGAGGCAGTGCCCGCGCAGTCAAGTGAGGTGGGCAGAAGAAGAAGATGATGCAGCACCCGGTTTACTTTGTCAGCTCCCTCTTGCAGGGAGCTAGATCGAGGTACTCCGGTGTGCAGAAATTGCTCTTCGGCCTCCTTATGGCCTCGAGGAAGCTGCGTCATTACTTCCAAGCCCACGAGATCACTGTCGTCACCCGCCTCCCACTGCAACGGATACTGCACAAGCCAGATGCGAATGAAAGGATTGTGGAATGGGCCTTGGAGTTGTCAAGATTTGGTTTAAAGTTTGAAAGTACCTCGACAATTCAGAGCAGAGTCTTGGCGGAGTTCATTGCAGAATGGACCTCGACGCCTGACGAAGAAATCCAGGAGACCACTCCCCCCGGCATGGAAGCAGACCGCGACTGGATCATGTACTTTGATGGGGGATTTGTCGCCGCAAGGCGCCGGTGCCGGTGTGCTGCTTGTCGCGCCCACCGGAGAGCACCTCAAGTACGTGATCCAGATGCACTTCGGGGTTAAGAAGCTCATCGTCAGGGGTGACTCGCAGCTTGTTGTTAGGCAGGTCAACAAGGATTTCCAGAGCACATTGATGGAGGCCTACGTAGATGAGGTGAGGAAGCTGGAGGAACGCTTTGACGGTATCCAAGCGGAGCACGTCCCCCAAATGGAGAACGACATCACCGATTACCTGTCAAAGCGTGCTGCATTCAAGCTACCTGTGGAACCAGGTACCTTTTTGTTGGGGAACGTAG
The DNA here is from genome assembly GCF_018294505.1 of Triticum aestivum. NCBI lineage: Eukaryota > Viridiplantae > Streptophyta > Magnoliopsida > Poales > Poaceae > Triticum > Triticum aestivum. The sequence continues at coordinate 24,655,377 of NC_057811.1, read as the reverse complement.
TAATTTCAATAAAATTCTACGCACACGCAAGATCATGGTGATGCATAGCAACGAGAGGGGAGAGTGTTGTCCACGTACCCTCGTAGACCGAAAGCGGAAGCGTTAACACAACGCGGTTGATGTAGTCGTACGTCTTCACGATCCGACCGATCAACTAGCGAACGCACAGCACCTCCGAGTTCAGCAAACGTTCAGCTCGATGACGTCCCTCGAACTCCGATCCAGCCGAGTGTTGAGGGAGAGTTTCGTCAGCACGACGGCGTGGTGACAATGTTGATGTTCCACCGACGCAGGGCTTCGCCTAAGCACCGCTACGATATTATCGAGGTGTAATATGGTGGAGGGGGCACCGCACACGGCTAAGAGATCAATGATCAATTGTGTGTCTAGAGGTGCCCCCTGCCCCCGTATATAAAGGAGCAAGGGGGGTTCGGCCGGCCAAGGGGAGAGGCGCGCCAGGAGGAGTCCTACTCCTACCGGGAGTAGGACTCCCCCCTTTTCCATGTTGGACTAGGAGAGAGAGGGGGAAGAGGTGGAGGGGAGGAAGGAAAGGGGGGGCGCCGCCCCCCTCTCCTTGTCCAATTCGGATTGGGGGGAGGGGCGTGCGGCCCTGCCCTGGCCTCCTCTCCTCTCTTCCACCTAGGCCCACTAAGGCCCATTAAGTTACCGGGGGGTTCCGGTAACCTCCCGGTACTCCGGAAAAATCCCGATTTCACCCGGAACACTTCCGATGTCCAAACATAGGCTTCCAATATATCAATCTTTATGTCTCGACCATTTCGAGACTCCTCGTCATGTCTGTGATCACATCCGGGACTCCGAACAACCTTCGGTACATCAAAACATGTAAACTCATAATATAACTGTCATCGTAACGTTAAGCGTGCGGACCCTACGGGTTCGAGAACTATGTAGACATGACCGAGACACCTCTCCAGTCAATAACCAATAGCGGAACCTGAATGCTCATATTGGTTCCCACATATTCTACGAAGATCTTTATCGGTCAGACCGCATAACAACATACGTTGTTCCCTTTGTCATCGGTATGTTAGTTGCCCGAGATTCGATCGTCGGTATCTCGGTACCTAGTTCAATCTCGTTACCGGCAACTCTCTTTACTCGTTCCGTAATACATCATTCCGCAACTAACTCATTAGTCACAATGCTTGCAAGGCTTATAGTGATGTGTATTACTGAGTGGGCCCAGAGATACCTCTCCGACAATTGGAGTGACAAATCCTAATCTCGAAATACGCCAACCCAACAAGTACCTTTGGAGACACGTGTAGAGCACCTTTATAATCACCCAGTTACGTTGTGACGTTTGGTAGCACGCAAAGTGTTCCTCCGGTAAACGGGAGTTGCATAATCTCATAGTCATAGGAACATGTATAAGTCATGAAGAAAGCAATAGCAACATACTAAACGATCGAGTGCTAAGCTAACGGAATGGGTCAAGTCAATCACATCATTCTCCTAATGATGTGATCCCGTTAATCAAATGACAACTCATGTCTATGGCTAGGAAACATAACCATCTTTGATCAACGAGCTAGTCAAGTAGAGGCATACTAATGACACTCTGTTTGTCTATGTATTCACACATGTATTATGTTTCCGGTTAATACAATTCTAGCATGAATAATAAACATTTATCATGATATAAGGAAATAAATAATAACTTTATTATTGCCTCTAGGGCATATTTCCTTCAGTTTCCCACTTGCACTAGAGTCAATAATCTAGATTACGCAGTAATGGTTCTTACACCCATGGAGTCTTGGTGCTGATCATGTTTTCCTCGTGGAAGAGGCTTAGTCAACGGGTCTGCAACATTCAGATCCGTATGTATCTTGCAAATTTCTATGTCACCCACCTGGACTAAATCCCGGATGGAATTGAAGCGTCTTTTGATGTGCTTGGTTCTCTTGTGAAATCTGGATTCCTTTGCTAAGGCAATTGCACCAGTATTGTCACAAAAGATTTTCATTGGTCCCGATACACTAGGTATGACACCTAGATCGAATATGAACTCCTTCATACAGACTCCTTCATTTGCTGCTTCCGAAGCAGCTATGTACTCCACTTCACACGTAGATCCCGCAATGACACTTTGCTTAGAACTGCACCAACTGACAGCTCCACCATTCAATGTAAACACGTATCCGTTTTGCCATTTAGAATCGTCCGGATCAGTGTCAAAGCTTGCGTCAACGTAACCATTTACGATGAGCTCTTTGTCACCTCCATAAACGAGAAACATATCCTTAGTCCTTTTCAGGTATTTCAGGATGTTCTTGACCGCTGTCCAGTGATCCACTCCTGGATTACTTTGGTACCTCCCTGCTAAACTTATAGCAAGGCACACATCAGGTCTGGTACATAGCATTGCATACATGATAGAGCCTATGGCTGAAGCATAGGGAACATCTTTCATCTTCTCTCTATCTTCTGCAGTGGTCGGGCATTGAGTCTTACTCAATCTCACACCTTGTAGTACAGGCAAGAACCCTTTCTTTGCTTGATCCATTTTGAACTTCTTCAAAACTTTGTCAAGGTATGTGCTTTGTGAAAGTCCAATTAAGCGTCTTGATCTATCTCTATAGATCTTGATGCCTAATATATATGCAGCTTCACCGAGGTCTTTCATTGAAAAACTCTTATTCAAGTATCCCTTTATGCTATCCAGAAATTCTATATCATTTCCAATTAGCAATATGTCATCCACATATAATATCAGAAATGCTACTGAGCTCCCACTCACTTTCTTGTAAATACAGGCTTCTCCAAAAGTCTGTATAAAACCAAATGCTTTGATCACACTATCAAAGCGTTTATTCCAACTCTGAGAGGCTTGCACCAGTCCATAATTGGATCGCTGGAGCTTGCACACTTTGTTAGCTCCCTTTGGATCGACAAAACCTTCCGGTTGCATCATATACAACTCTTCACTACTGGAATCAGCTAATTTGCCATCTGCCAGCTCTTTGCCGTCTGCAAGCTGACGGCAAAGAAGCTCTTTGCCATCAGCTACACATAAACAGACGGCAAAGAAAAGGCTGACGGCAAAGAAGCTCTTTGCCATCTGCCAGCTCTTTGCCGTCTGCCAGTGGACGGCAAAGAATCTTTGCCGTCCGCTGGCGGACGGCAAAGAGTGTGGTGGCCCCCACCCCCCGCTCGTTTGAAAAAATCCTAACGGCCCACCTCTTTGCCGTCCGCTAGCGGACGGCAAAGAGGCAGAAAGGCGGACGGCAAAGGCTGGCGGACGGCAAAGAGGGCACTTGCCTAACGGCAGGTACCCCCCGCCCGTTACTCACTTCGTCCTCGCCTCGCCCTTCTCCTCCCACCCC